>NW_026986307.1:0-104355 GCF_018555375.3 Anguilla rostrata
AGAAAACTTCAGCTGCTTTAGCGAAGCATGGCACGTGTGAATGCTCCATGAGAGCATTCTTCACTTATGCTGAGCGTAATTTTTCACTTATTTAGATGCATGCGCGCATAAAGATGAGATGGCGTCTTGAGCAATGTGCTATCGACCAAGCTGGCAATGTCAAGTCACATGATGGCAAAGGCAGCTCTAAGCTTACAAACTCCACAGCATAGAGGCGATCAGCAGCTCTTTAGGCTAGCTCTCTCTGTTGGTCGGTCGGTCCACAAAAGTGTCTTCCTGTGGATGCATGCGTGGTCGCATTTATTGCAAATTTGCGCTTTGCGCTTTTACTAATGTTTTATATTTACTATTAACATTTACTAATGTTTACTAATATTAACATTTACTAATGTTTACTAATATTAACATTTACTAATGTTTTATATGGATTTTTCTTATTTTTTCATTTGATATCAATAAATAAATTGTCCAAAACAAAGATACAAAATCGCAGTTTTACTTGTTTTATTTCTAGTCATAATAGGTCCGAACCTTGTTTCATATAAAAAATAAGAGCCTTGCACATTAAGAACTGTGGTAGAAGACTGTTCATGCTGTCTGTGTAGATGCAACAACACATGCATAAACCATCAGGATGCGTTTTGTGGGAATATAGGCGTCTGTGCGCTTTGCCATGCCCGCGCAACCATTGATAGAGTTTATGGAGCTTATAAAACTAATTGTCCACATAATTACTATTACAATTCCAATACTGTGCATTTCACTTGTGTTCTGAAACCATAGTCCTGTCCTACATAGTTATTATGCAAGTGGAAAAATGTATATAAGGGTTAAAATGAAATGCATCCATGTTAAAATACCACACAATGGAAACAAATATCCTACACCTTGCACATGTTGCTATTATGTGTAACTTGATTTATTTTATTTTATGCACGAGTATTCATATTTACACTATTTGAGACAATATAGGCTACATAATTATCAAAGTTTTAATCAAAAAGATTATTAATGTAACATGTTATGGATGTTACACCCTAGCAAAAAATTGGCTTTTCACGCACCACACCACACACCATGCCCCTCACACCTGAAACTATAATGGCAGGGCCGTTATGGTAATTTCTATTCAAATTACTTTTGGGCTATGAAATCAGGGCCATAAAGGAGAAGCATGATTATTTTCGGGGACCAGTTCAGTTTGGTATCGGTTGCAAAGATGTACAGATGAGCACAGCGATACTCTGCAAGCAAGCTTTAGACCTGATTCAGAATGCAAATGAAATGCATTTGGGCGATGAGGAGATGGAGCTTGATACTGATTATGATTCAGGTTCTGATTCTGATTCTGAAGTTGAGACTGAGACTAACACACCGCAGCGAGAGCGGTCACTGAAAAGAAAACGCTGCCAGGTATCCAGATGTGGAGGGAACAAAACCCGTGACATCTGTGACAAGTGTAAATGACTTGTCTGTGGCAAATGTACTAAAGTGCAACCCAAGCTCTGCTTTGAATGCTGACGCAGTTGAAAATTTCAATAAGGCCTATTGAAGTGAAGTCTCCAATCGCCTTCACTGGTGTCATGGAGAGGAACAAAGACAATTCTGTATTCTGGGGCACAGGGAGGGGTGAGGGGCGATTCTAAATAATTCAGCTTGCTAGCTATATATTTAGCTACCGTTATATTTTCAAAATCATTTCAATTTCCTAACAATGTGCCGTATGCTAGTGGTTTTGATATAATAAAGCAAATTACTACAAGATACGTGTCTCTTCTTTTACTTTGTTGCTATCTCAGTGTAACTTCCTGTGTGCGCTGAAGAGATTGGGATGGCAGGTATGCCATCCCGCCAAGTTACGCCTTGGCGGGGGCATGCCCCATACCTATACAGCACCGAGAGTTTGGCACTTTTCAGGGTTCCCCACAGAAATAACCACAACAGCCACAGACACTCAGCCCTTAAAAACATTAAATTCTGTACATTCTGACCCCATTTCAACAGACAGAATTCCTAAACAACTTCACATGTCCACGCAATAAAGCCCCAAACTAAGGGGATTTTGCGTTTTCTCCTCTTCTTTCTTCTTCTTCTTCTTCTTCTCATTCTTATTTTTCCTGCCGCCTATCCCACTAACAACATGTCTCCCCATTGGACATTTCACTGACACCAGCCAAATCTGCACCTACACGACCCAATCAAAAACGCGCATACACACGCAAAATACCCATACATTTTTACTCTGAAACATTCCCCATTCAAACAGCTAGTCCGCCTGTGACCTAGTGGGTAAGGTTACAGTCTTGGGAACACTGGGTCGTGTGTTCAAGCCCAGCTTGGAACACGTTTCTTTAACTTGCTTCGACCCTCACTAATAATTGTCTACTACTTCTTCATTATTGCTTTTGCACCATATCTACCCGCCGTTCACCGTTCAGTTATTAACCGGCTACAATATTGCTAAGATATATGCATTATGACTTACCGTCTGTACGTTCAGTTCTTGACCGGCTACAATATTGCTAAGCCATATGGATTCAACGGAAGCTCTTCTGTGCTTACTGGCTTGTGTTCTTCTTTAAACCACCGGCAGGTTCGCTAATGATATTTCACGCATTGCATAGCTGTGGCATTAGCTAACAAAGTCACAGACTGGTAAACCTCACTCACTCACGGCCACCCATATGCATTTCATGACGCAAATGTATTCCTTTTATTTAAAAGTTACACCGGTTCACCACTGTGCCATTTCTACTAACTATATTTCTTCACTCGGCTACCGTACAAAACCTTAATATCAGCAAACGCCACATTTCTACATTCATGTTACCTGCGCCTGTTCTCTATCTAGCCACATAGGCTACACACAATTACTACGTATGTACGTTCTGCAACTCCGCACTAAAACATTACATTTAAAATCATGATTCACTCTAAGTATAACTACTAGCACTGAACATGAAAAAAACACATTCGTGCAATAGATTACATTACAGGCAAATTATGTGTGCATTGTTATTTAACCCTCCACTTCAACAAATAACATTCAATACCGACTGTTATATATACCATTTGATAAGGAATACAAGCTCGCTCATGGTCACTCCATTTACTTCGCACTATACTCCGTGATCATGTCAACCTTCACCTACATGCCCATTCTGCTAAAAACATATTGTTTCAACTACGGAATTTCGTAATTTCATTTTAATTTCTTTCACACTGTTGTTATTCTCTCATATGCAAAGCCTGCTGGGACATATGCGTCTGCTCCTATTCTCCACTATCATGTTTTCCGGTTCTAGTTTAGAAAACGGCGAAGAGGATTCCTACCTGCAGATAAGCCTATCAAAATGCCTTATAAACCTTACAAACACTAAAAGTGCAACTCCATGAAATAACAGACAATGGAGCAGGACAGAAGGATAAACCTTACAAACACTAAAAGTGCATCTCCACGAAATAACAGACAACGGAGCAGGACAGAAGGCTACATAAGTTGCGACCTAGGGAGTTATAATTCTACGGGCGTGTTGATTATTTTGTCAGTCAAGGCTCGTTGGATGGACGTCAAATCCGTGAGTACATACCATATTCCATCTGCGTTTCTGATGCATTTATGCTTACGCCACTGCATCCTTTCTCACAGCCACTGTTTTACATATATAGCAAACCGAAACTGCTGAACGGTACACGCTCATCACACTGTACAGATTCACACAACGATAGCCATAATCCACAACCGTTTCTTGCAGGGTCGCATTTCTCACTCTCATAATAAAACGCTTTGCAAAAAGAACTGATATCTCATAAAAAACACGTTTTCAACGTACAAAAATGCCAAGTTACTAAAAAGTATTGATATCAAAATGACGCCAAGTTACAATACTACAAACAATATAGGCTATCTTGCCTCACCGAAATGACATAAGATGTATCTCAAAGCAATGCTACCCAATATTTCCTCAGTTCTTTCAAGTCACTTGGCCCTGTGTTTTCTAATCTTACCATTTCACAATGTCATGCAAAGTTTCTGTCAGATCAAAGAGACAAATATTTCGAATTGCCTCATGGAACACATTGAACATTGTACATCGAAATTAATGTATAAATTCATTAATGTGCAGAACTGCTGCTGAGCAACGACAGGAAGCACATTTCTCCAGAAAACATGTTTATACTTGCTTCTGAACTGAATTTGAGTACATGTGCAAGTTATTGTATATTTGCTACGTACAATAAATACTGAATGTAAAACACATATTTTACATACATACATAGAGAACTTCTTTATCCGCATGGGGACATTTCCCTGGCAGCATCTTACATTCACATTCACATTCACGAACACACACTTATACCAAGAAACATACTATCATTCACGCAACAGAAAGCCTGGGCAGCGAAATACATAGGCCTACATACCAATACAAATTGGACATACACACACCTATTCAATCAATCTTGACTGTGAGAGAGCCATCCACACATATGTTTGGCCTGTTCATGTAGTGCATGCTTATACACAGGGCCAAGTGACTTGAAAGAACTGAGGAAATATTGGGTAGCATTGCTTTGAGATACATCTTATGTCATTTCGGTGAGGCAAGATAGCCTATATTGTTTGTAGTATCGTAACTTGGCGTCATTTTGATATCAATACTTTTTAGTAACTTGGCATTTTTGTACGTTGAAACGTGTTTTTATGAGATATATTGTACTGTATTCAGTTTTGAAATCCCACTTTTTCTGCTGTGTTTCGTAGGGAGCATAAAGCATATTTTTCTGTCTTCATCTTTTAGTGCATGATTTTTATTATGACCTTCAGCCTGCAACTGAGAATGCTGTTGTTATTGAAACTGCTGATAAGATTAGACGCACCCATTGTCACCATATACACAGCCCCCCTCCCCCAAAATGGTCCCATTTTTACTTGCATGTACTGCATTTCATTGAGAATGTGAATGAAATGTGACAGAATGAATGTGTGCTATGTGCAAACTAATGTGAACAGAACATTCGTGAAAAAAATCCGTGTTAAAATATCACCAGTGTTGCGAGGTTTTGTTTTTTCATACATCCCGTTTTTGTAACTATTATTTCTGGTGGCTAAGTTGCCAGGAAAACTCTTTGAACAACAAGATACTTACATGTATTTCTTGCCAAGGTCTTATCTACAGTGTGGTATAAATTATTTTAGTTTTACGAATGGGTGTTTTTGTAATTACGATGAATAGGAGACATGCGCCGTCTTTGGATTTCGAATCGCCAGTGTACATATGTTTTCTGGTGGCTAGGTCACCAGGGAAACTGGTTTGAACAACAATATTTTTACATATATTTTTATAAAACAGAAAACTCGACCCTAAAAGTCGCACAGGTGATGATGCGTTTCCCTCCAACGACAGTGATTACATATCGAGGGAAGCGGCTAATTTAAAAAATTGTCTTGTAGGAAACAACAGTTATATTCTGGCAAATTGGCTATTTATATGTTGTTATTTGATTATACCTTAGCATTTATGACATTGTGCATGAAGAAAGATCGCCAAACAGGTTTGACCTCCCTACTATCTGTTCATTGTTAGCTTTTCATGAATCATTCACTTCATAAGGTCTTCAAATTTGGCGTTTAGCTGATCAATTTATTCTAAAAACATTTAGTTTGTAACAATGTGTTGGCTAGAATGCCGAGCCATAACTAAAACATAGCTTTTATATTTCATAAATATTTCATTTGGACAATGGGCTGGCAACCTTTGTCAGCTCGTGTCTAATAAGCGCCATCTAGCAAACAATTCAAACATTTCCCGTTTAAAGTCTCATATGTCATGTGACCCAGGCCGCGCCTTAAGCGATTTCAATCCTGCGGAATGGTCTGGAGCTCCTGGTGTTAAATCCCCTTCAGGCACATTTCATCTTGTTCATATGCCTGTCCCCACAATCACTGCTCCAGGCTGTATTTTTATTTAAATGGCTTTGTGCACATGTTGGTTTTCTATATGTAAGTGTGAATGCTATAAATCAGAACATTAATCACTGTCAGATTTGTTTACTAAATTCATTTCAGCATTCTAATGGAGACACAGAACCAATGAGAGAAAACTCTTACTGAGCTGCTCACCTCTCTCCAGTAAGTCGGCGAGATCCTTCTGCTTCATGTTCCTCAGGATGTGGAGTGTGATCTTCAGGGACCTCTCACTGCCACAGGTCTCCAGCATCTTCTCAACTATGTACAGGGCCTTAGAATCCTCTTGCTCTCTCTCAGTGCATTCTTCATCAATTTGATGACTCTTGAACAATTCCTTCATCTTCATAAAATTATCCAGCACAGAAGGATCTTCAGACAGACTCTTAAAGCATTCTGGGCAATCCTGACTCAGATGGCTCTGAAACAGTTTCAACTTCTCATTCTTCTTCAGCTTCATCAGAGTGCGCAGGAGAGACTGAAACAAACACATGTAGAGGTGTGCTGTATCAGTGTGAAACAAACACATGAAGTACTGTGTGCTCATATTAATTTAAATTAAAAAAAACTCAACTAAACAAACTGGGATCCTTGCCTTTTGTGTCACGTGTTTTTGACAGCCAGAACAGGGACAGATACACTATATGACCAAAAGTATCTGGACACTCCTTGGTCTGGGGCTGTTTTTCATGATTTTGGCCAGACCCCTTAGTTCCAGTTAAGGCAATGCTGCAGCATACAATCACATTCAGGACGATTCTGTGCTTCTCCAGCAGTTTGGGCATGGCAATGCCCCCAGGTACACAGTGAGGTCCATATTGAAATGGTTTTGTCCAGAACGGTGAGGAAGAACTTGACTGACCTGTATACAGCCCAGACCTCTACCACATCCAACACCTTTGGGATCAATTGGAAAGCCAGGCCTAATCGCCCAATCAGTGCCCAACCGCACTACCCTCCTGGCTGAATGGAAGCAAATTCCTACAGCAATGCTCCAACATCTAGTATAAAGCCTTCCCAGAAGAGTGGAGATTGTTACAGCAGCAAAGGGTGGACCAACTCCATATTAATGGCCATACTTCTGGATGAGATGTTGGATGTCAGGTGTCCACATACTTTTGGCCATATAGTCTATTTTCTCTGGAAGTATTTCACGCAGCCTCTATAGTTTGGTTGTTTACTACCACTCTGAGACACACACACGCATGCAGACCCACACTCACACACACACATTCACACCTCCAATGGCTACCACCCCCTCCCTGCCCCCTGCCCCCCTGCTCTGTATCATACAGGCTATGCTGGCCGAGCGCTCTGAAACTTCCAATGGCTGAAAACGGCCAAATAGTGAATTAGATGTCTGACAAGAGTAATCTTTGGAAAAGGCACGGTATGTTATTCAGGCAAGTGCAATATTCAGAATCTAAAAACAGTATCTCTGCATTGTACATGATATATGTCTCATATCATCAAATGAAACTTGCTGTATGAAGAAAACACATAATAAAAAATGTAATACAATGAAGAAAAATACAGATCACACACCTTTTTTGAGGAAGATAGTTTCTCTGAACTCGCTTCTTCTAAAGAGCTGGACTTCAGTGACTGCTGGACCCTGTGAACAAAACATGGAGACAGAGCTTCCAGTTAAACTCATCCTCTTACTGCAGCTCTAACTCACAGCACATGGAGACTGAGCTTCCAGGTAAACTCATCCTCTTACTGCAGCTCTCAGTCACTGTACATCTGACTGTGACATAATACACCCCACATACACCTGAATGTGATATAATACACCCACCTACACCTGAAAGGTGACAATGACATTGCAGTGAAAGTTCCCCCCTGCCCCCTAGTGGTATGGGCAGCAGCGCCCACAGAATGGGGATAAAGTAAAGATGAGCAATTTATTAAAGGGGCTACAAACACGTCACAAATTCAAGCTCAACGGCTGCAACAGACTCTCTTTTGGCCAGCAACACCACTCGTTCCCTTATCAGCGCTAATGGCAATGAATGTCAGTAAAATAAAAGGAGCCTCCCCATCCCCCAATCACTTATTGCACACTAACCCACATCATAAAACATGTTTTTTATACTTTCCATAGTTACTTTGCCTTTCTTATTTTTGCATGAAAAATGTATTCCATTTAAGCTTTCAGAACAACACCTCTATTTACATTTTTTATTTATATTTTATTTATGTTTTCCAAGAAAATTTCCCATTAAATAACACTAGTGGAATGTTCAGAATGTAAACAACACACTTGCAGCTGACATTGCAATCAGCCGCTGCAGCAGTGACAGATACAGACCGTCTCTTTCTTTTTCAAGGCTTCTAATGTTGTAGTCTGTATTTGTATCTGCTTGCTGTTAGTGTTTGTTTTGAGTTTCTGTGGTTTATTTTTTTCATCCTCCGTCCAGTGTTTCGTTCTCCGTCACTTGTCTCCCCATGCCGTCTCTGTGTCTGTGTCCCTGACTGCTTCACTCCCCTGTATTTGCGTGATTTCACTATCGGGTGGTTCCAGGTTTAGTGTTTCCCCTTCTTTCCAGTCTCGTTTACTTACTTCCTGCTTATATCTAGTTTTACTAATTTCTACTAATCTTACTAACTTATGATTGTAAGTACTAACCTCATTATATACATATAAACATGTGATATACTAATGACTAAGAAACACTAGTTTGGGTTTTGATAGTTTAAATCACTATACTATACATAACCATTCTCCCCTTTTCCATGCTGCGCTGTAGCTCCGCCCCTTTTCTTTCTAGTCCGCCCTAACGCTGAGTTCTGCAATTGCTTGCACCTGTCTCTTGCTCTAACTGGACCTCTCTCTCTCTGCACGTGTTTTACCTGCTAAACCCAGGCCGTCTGTTATCATTGTTGTCTGTGATTCCAGTCCGCGTTTTGTCAGTCCCCTGTCATTTAATTAGTTATCCTAATGTTCTTCACCTGGATGTTGTTTGTTACTCCGCCCTCACTCACGTAACCCCTCCTTGATTGTTACCTTCCCAGTGTATAAATGTCAGTCTTTTCCACCAGCTCCCTGTCAGAACGTTGATTGTATTCACTGTGCCGATGTTTTGTAAGCCTTTGCTTATCGCGATTCCTGAGACGCTTTTTCCGTACGACTTTGAGTTTGCCTGCCCCTTTTGTTTGATTGCTTTCTGGTTTGACCTTTGCTTTGTTTTGACTTCTCTTTTGCCTGTTCCTTTGTACCTTCGCCCATTTGATCTCCTGGTTTTTGATTTTTTGCCCGTTTACCACTATTCTTTTGGGAAATCGATTTTGTACCGTCCTATCTCTGATTACCTGGCTTTGAACTTTGGACTGAATAAAGACAAAGTTTTTTGGATTTCCCTGGTCTGCGTTTGGGTCCTTACACAGAACATTATAAATACATTCTTTTCTTTTGCCAAAAATGAAGAGACCTACAAGAAATGGGTTTTAATTCTGGAGTCCACAGGCACTCCAGTATTACAATAACCAGTGCAGTTAGTATTTGAATTGTCCATTTTCTCAGAACAAAATAACTTTTCGCAGAACGCGCTGGATCGGTAAGGATGCCTACCATCAGCTAGCGACAATTAAAACGTTTTCAAGCTAAGACATGTGGAATCAAAGCCTGTCTTTATTTGTGTGTAATGTCCAGAATTTGAGACTGCTATAGAGTGTAATGTTAGTGTACAGGAGCTCAGTGTTACAATGCTATTACAGGTTGAATAATCTTCAGGTTTAATCATACGATGGAAACGCCTAGTTTATGTTGCTTTCTCTCATTTTGTTGGGTACTGCATGGGACAATCTGCTCTAACCTGCTCTAACCGAGCTAGCGATGAGAAATGGTTTACAGGTGACCTGTCTTACAAATATGAATGTTAATGAGCGCAGGATACACACCCAACCTGCCCATGTCTGCTAAACAGGTCGCAATAATCTAACCGTGTCTATTACAATTCAATGGTTCTAATTCGGTTATAAACGTGAAAGAAGCATTAAGAAGAAAATCTGTTGTCACTCTGGGGAATATAACAAAAATCTGTTTCCTGGACTTAAGAGCAGTGCAAACAGGTGGAAATTGCCTTTTTAAATGCTTGGGGTTAAGGGTCAAATGTAGCGTCAATTTAAGCCTATTTAATTACCTTTGATCACCTGTGAACTCTCCTCTGAAATTGAGTGGAGGATCCATTGAACGATCACTCTTCAGAGACACACAGCTGGGTACAGGTGACCCAGCTCTTTCTACCTGGACCCTGTGAACAAAACACAGAGACAGAGATTCCAGTTAAATTCATCTTCTTACCACAGCTCTATGTCACTGCACATCTGGCGATGACATAAACCCCACATACACCTGAATGTGACATAATACACCCACCTACACCTGAAAGGTGACAGTGACACTGAAAGGTATACTTTCCTTCTGCCCCCTAGTGGTATGGGCAGCAGCGCCCACAGAATGGGGATAAAGTAAATATTTGCAATTTATTAAAAAAGGGGCTACAAACACGTCACAAATTCAAGTTCAGCGGCTGCAACAGCCTCCTTTTTGGCCAACAACACCACTCGTTCCCTTATCAGCGCTAATGGCAATGAATGTCAGTAAAATGAAAGGAGCCTCCTCATCCCCCAATCGCTCATTGCACACTAACCCACATCATGAAACATGTTTTTTATACTTTCCATAATTACTTTGCCTTTCTTATTTTTGCATGAAAAAATTGATTCCATTTAAGCTGTCAGAACAGCACCTCAGATCACCAAAACAATCATTCAGAAAATCGTTTTAAATTCCGTATGTAATGTACTTACACTGCAGTCACTTTTGGTATATCCAATACTTGCATCTTTATGGCTCTTTTGTCAATGTAAGAGTTTCTGTAATCCCACATGCCCTTGCTCATATTCAAGCTAAGACTGTTAGCCAGTTCAGGTGCCATTTTCAACTTAATCTGTCAAGCATCCACCTGAAACTTGGCCGGTATATCTGACCACCCGATGCTGTCTTTACATATACTGTTTTGTTCAGTAGGCATTTGGTTATCTGAACAGCGATAGGTTTACTTTTAAGTCAATCAAGTTACAGAATGAATTAAACAAGACTGTCACCTGTCAAATGAGCCCTCATTGCTGTCTGTGGGTCCAGCCATTTGCTAGAAAACCTAAGTGCGTATCTGCCTCCACTCCCTGTGCGTAATGCAGATTGTGCTGACAAGCAGAGAGTGCATGCAGACTGAAGCGAGCTCGCTCTCAAAACAGCTTAGCATTGTACTATGAAATGAATTCATAATTATGGTGGATCGAAGAAAAGGTTTTTTCACTGTGATAACAGTAATTGAAGAGCTCGAAAAAGCAAATCTCAATTAGAGGCATTATCTCCATATTTAGAAAGTCTGATTGGTTTGGAGAGTGTGCTCTAGACCATGTGAGAGCCATACTGGTGGGCATGTAAGTTTACTGAAGTGAATTTAGTCTTCTCCTTATTATTTCTTCTTATTCCACATCAAGTCAACATCCTGTACGCTACTCCTCCTACAGTTTTTCAGCAACACCTACCTTTTTTATCTCGTAGCTTCACCTAGTTGCTTGTGCTTTTCTTGCCAGTAGTGCAAATATTTTTTAGATATTTACCATTTTTATTTATATTTTATTCATGTTTACCAAGAAAATCTCCCATTAATTAACACTAGTGGAATGTTCGGAATGTAAACAACACACGTGCAGCTGACATTGCAATCAGCCGCTGCAGCAGCGACAGATACAGACCGTCTCTTTCTTTTGCAAAGCATCTAATGGATGAAATCTCTAGCAAAGTGAGTAACGGCAGCAGCAGCAAAGCAAGTTCAACTCAAACTAATATTAGTTTTCTGATATAATTTCTGCTAATTCCTGCCAGCTACTGTAACATTTGTATTTCAACATTCAGCATAATGTTAACTGCTGTAAGAAATTAACTCCCAAAAACATGTTCACCTCAGTCATTCATTCAAAATATGTGATTTTGAGAGAAGAAAACTTCTTTTGTAGTGTAGATAACCTGTTCAAAACGTTATCTAAAATGTGCAATTTGGAAAGGTTTTGGGATGTCTTGGAAAATCCATTGCAACATTTCACTGCTTTTAGTTATCTGCACAACAATCTGTGAAATCTTTGCTGATGTGTCATTGTATTACTGTTTTACATTCACGAATGGCCCAGAAATACTTTCAAACGATTATTGCAGAAAACAAAAAAAAGAAAAAACAAATAAAAGCCTGTGCCGAAATTGGCTTGCTCTCCCCCTTGGCTAAACGCCAGGTTTTCAATGGGCAGGGTTCATTGGGTGTTAGTTATGTAACAAAACCCTTAAGTCCAGTGAAATTCTTTCTACATGTAATGTGTAAATAATGCTCTTGCCACTTTTGTGCATGCTAGGCAAGCTAAATTGAAAATGCCTAAGCATTGCCCCTTCTCTGGATGCGGAGAAAGCAATACATTCTTTTGTTTTGCCAAAAATGAAGAGACCTACAAGAAATGGGTTTTAATTCTGGAGCCCACAGGCACTCCAGTATTACAATAACCAGTGCAGTTAATATCTGCATTGCCCATTTTCTCTGAACAAAAGAACTTTTCGCAGAACGCGCTGGATCGGTAAGGATGCCTACCATCAGCTAGCGACAATTAAAACGTTTTCAAGCTAAGACATGTGGAATCAAAGCCTGTCTTTATTTGTGTGTAATGTCCAGAATTTGAGACTGCTATAGAGTGTAATGTTAGTGTACAGGAGCTCAGTGTTACAATGCTATTACAGGTTGAATAATCTTCAGGTTTAATCATACGATGGAAACGCCTAGTTTATGTTGCTTTCTCTCATTTTGTTGGGTACTGCATGGGACAATCTGCTCTAACCTGCTCTAACCGAGCTAGCGATGAGAAATGGTTTACAGATGACCTGTCTTACAAATATGAATGTTAATGAGCGCAGGATACACACCCAACCTGCCCATGTCTGCTAAACAGGTCGCAATAATCTAACCGTGTCTATTACAATTCAATGGTTCTAATTCGGTTATAAACGTGAAAGAAGCATTAAGAAGAAAATCTGTTGTCACTTCTGGGGAATATAACAAAAATCTAGTTTCCTGGACCTTTAAGAGCAGTGCAAACCAGGTGGAAATTGCCTTTTTAAATGCTTGGGGTTAAGGGGTCAAATAGTAGCGTCAATTTAAGCCTATTTAATTACCTTTGATCACCTGTGAACTCTCCTCTGAAATTGAGTGGAGGATCCATTGAACGATCACTCTTCAGAGACACACAGCTGGGTACAGGTGACCCAGCTCTTTCTACCTGGACCCTGTGAACAAAACACAGAGACAGAGATTCCAGTTAAATTCATCTTCTTACCACAGCTCTATGTCACTGCACATCTGGCGATGACATAATAAACCCCACATACACCTGAATGTGACATAATACACCCACCTACACCTGAAAGGTGACAGTGACACTGAAAGGTATACTTTCCTTCTGCCCCCTAGTGGTATGGGCAGCAGCGCCCACAGAATGGGGATAAAGTAAATATTTGTAATTTATTAAAAAAGGGGCTACAAACACGTCACAAATTCAAGTTCAGCGGCTGCAACAGCCTCCTTTTTGGCCAACAACACCACTCGTTCCCTTATCAGCGCTAATGGCAATGAATGTCAGTAAAATGAAAGGAGCCTCCTCATCCCCCAATCGCTCATTGCACACTAACCCACATCATGAAACATGTTTTTTATACTTTCCATAATTACTTTGCCTTTCTTATTTTTGCATGAAAAAATTGATTCCATTCAGATCACCAAAACAATCATTCAGAAAATCGTTTTAAATTCCGTATGTAATGTACTTACACTGCAGTCACTTTTGGTATATCCCATACTTGCATCTTTATGGCTCTTTTGTCAATGTAAGAGTTTCTGTAATCCCACATGCCCTCGCTCATATTCAAGCTAAGACTGTTAGCCAGTTCAGGTGCCATTTTCAACTCAATCTGTCAAGCATCCACCTGAAACTTGGCCGGCATATCTGACCACCCGATGATGTCTTTACATATACTGTTTTGTTCGGTAGGCATTTGGTTATCTGAACAGCGATAGGTTTACTTTTAAGTCAATCAAGTTACAGAATGAATTAAACAAGACTGCCACCTGTCAAATGAGCCCTCATTGCTGTCTGTGGGTCCAGCCATTTGCTAGAAAACCTAAGTGCGTATCTGCCTCCACTCCCTGTGCGTAATGCAGATTGTGTTGACAAGCAGACAGTGCATGCAGACTGAAGCGAGCTCGCTCTCAAAACAGCTTAGCATTGTACTATGAAATGAATTCATAATTATGGTGGATCGAAGAAAAGGTTTTTTCACTGTGAGAACAGTAATTGAAGAGCTTGAAGAAGCAAATCTCAATTAGAGGCATTATTTCCATATTTAGAAAGTTCCGATTGGTTTGGAGAGTGTGCTCTAGACCATGTGAGAGCCATACTGGTGGGCATGTAAGTTTACTGAAGTGAATTTAGTCTTCTCCTTATTATTTCTTCTTATTCTACATCAAGTCAACATCCTGTACGCTACTCCTCCTACAGTTTTTCAGCAACACCTACCTTTTTTATCTCGTAGCTTCACCTAGTTGCTTGTGCTTTTTTTCGCAGAACGTGCTGGATCGGTAAGTATGCCTACCATTAGCTAGCGACAATTAAAATGTTTTCAAGTTAAGACATGTGGAATCAAAGCCTGTCTTTATTTGGGTGTAATGTCCAGAGCATGCATCCTGTTGCCGGGCGACCTGATTTGGAGGATGCTTTAGGAAAGGACGCACCGACGACTGTTGCGGAGAAAGCGATTTGGAGGATGCGTGGAGACGGGGACGCCGCTGTCGTCGCATGGAGACCGGACCAGACGCGGCCGTAGCTGGGGACACTGGGGACCGTTGCGGAACAACGCATAGGAGAATGATGCTGAACTATAGAACAGCTGGACGCCGTCATCGTAAAGAGAACCGACAATCCACCTGCCGCTGGAAGCCACGACCGTTTTCGCTCTTCTCCGAAGATTCCCTCTACCCTCTTAGAACCTCTAAGTTAGATTAGACGCACGCTGTATCCGGCAGTTCAGAAGCTAGCAGCGTGGGACGTTAAAACATCACGGGACCCCTGCCGTTGCACTTGGGGGGGAGGACCGGCCTCAAGGGGGACTCGGACCGCTGTACTGGCTGCCCAGTCAGGCTCTGCAAAATGTGCGTGAATGACTATTCAATTAGAGACTGACACTGGTAGTTTAGGAAACCCTTCTCACCTCTGTATTAATAAATAATCATTTTCTCTATTTAAACATCTACGTGCTGATTGCATCTTGGTGTTGTGGTTGTGGTGGTTTAATGTTACGACCAATTCCGCCCTCTATGTTATTGCAACACTACTGGGATTTCGGGTCGTAACAGGTTCTAATTCGGTTAAAACCGTGAAAGAAGAATTAAGAAGAAAATCTGTCCTCACTTCTGGGGAATATAACCACAATCCAATTTCCTGGACCTTTAAGAGCTGTGCAAACCAGGGGGAAATCGCCTTTTTAAATGCTTGGGGTTAAGGGGTTAAATAGTAGTGTCAATTTAAGCCCATTTAATTACCTTTGATCACCTGTGAACTCTCCTTTGAAAGTGAGTGGAGGATCCACTGAAGGATCACTCTTCAGAGACACACAGCTAGGTACAGGTGACCCTGCTCTTTCTACCTGGACCCTGTGAACAAAACATGGAGACAGAGATTCCAGTTAAACTCATCCTCTTACTGCAGCTCTTACTCATATCACATTAAATATCTGATTCATGCATTTGTACCTCTTCCTCTCACTGCTGAGGGTTCCTCCTTTGGTCTTTGGCTCCTCTGAGAGATTCATTTTAGAAACAGCGCCCCCTATCTAAGGAGACAGGAACACATCAGACCAGACTGGACCACAAGTGGCTTCCAACCCAAATTAGCCTGCAAACACACAACATGAGCACACACTGAACACTCGCTTGGACACACAGAAACACACACACACACAATATAGCGTGGTTTTGACGGAAGTAATGCAGAATTTAAATGGGCCCTGAACATGTACTATACAGACATCTCAAAAGGAGTGGTGTTACCCTTGATATGAAGCTTGCGAGCGTGTGTCCAGAAAAACACCAGAGTGCACTAGAAACAGTGTGCCAAGGCTTGATTAGTTTCTGCCATAAACACGTGATCAATGACGTCCAAGCTTCATTCGGTACACGCAACCATGTGACCGCTTTGGTAACTGACTCAAAGGAAGCAAAGCTTTGGCGCAGGTTTCGTGGGTAGAGCCAGCAGTTTGTGTCAGTCGTGAGCTTCTGAGTCACAGTGACTGCTTTAAGAATCCAAGACATTGTGCAGAGATGGAACCAGCCAGGAACAGAGAGTGGTCTGCAGTTTTGGAGCATTTTAAAATGATATCTTTATCCTCCTGAGACCCAGGGGAAAAAAGGTTCAAAATGACATTTGTTCTATATTTTTTGTGTTATAATATATATAGCAATACAAATGTATACAAATGCAAATATAAAAAAATAAAAACAATCAGTTAGGAATAATGCTTTCTAAGTGCAGTTTTACTTAATATTACTAAAATTAAAATGAAAAAAAAAACGAATTTTAACTCTGGAAATAATTGGAAAGACCACCAGGTCCAAGAACATGTAATCTCACATCCAAATTTATGACATTTAAAGACCATAATGTATTATAGACACAGAGGCAATTAAGCTATCATGAAGGCTTGAAGATATAACTAGAAATGTTACATCCTCCACAGAGGACAAACATGAATGTCTTTGTCCCAGAAGAATGAGAGAAAGTTATTATATGAATATATACAACAATAACCCTTTATTTCAATGACCTGTTCAATGTTGCATAAGCACCTCCTCTCCCCATTTAATAGTTATTACTCCGAAGTTTCAAGGTGGACACGATGCTGATGACTATCTTATATAAGTCTTTTATTGAATCTCTTTTAACCTTTAATATGATCTGCTGGTTTGGTAACCTAAATCTTAAGTGCAAGAGTCGACTGGCCAACATTGTAAAATTAGCCGGCAGAATCATCTGATACAGCTGACCCCTCCCAGCTGTATCAGATAGGATCTATAAGGAAGGCCCAGTCCATTCTGAGGGATTCCCAGCATGCCCTGTTCAATCAGTTTGTATTACTTCCCTCAGAGCGCAGATATACACCGATCAGCCACAACATTAAAACCACCTACCTAATATTGTGCAGGTCCTCCTCGTGCCGCCAAAACAGCTCTGACCCATCTCCACCTCTGAAGGTGTACTCTGTTATATTTGTATTTCTGTATATATTTGTATCTACTGTATATGTGTCTGATATTTTGTATCTACTGTAAATTTGTATCTGATTGTGTTACTTTATTTATGCTGCAACAGTGCAAATTCCCCCCGGGGATCAATAAAGTACACTACTACTACTACTACTACTACTACTACTACTACTACTACTACTACTACTTATTACATTATTGGTTTTTATTACACAAAAAATTTGAAATGGATTACATTATTGGGAGTTATTACACTATTGGTAGTTTATTACATTATTAGTTGCAACAGGGGTATAAAAAGCAAGATATTGTTAGAGGGTGAATTATTTCCACATGATTTTAAAAACTCTCGATGGGTCAGAGCGGTTTTGGCGGCACGAGGGGGACCTACACAATATTAGGCAGGTGGTTTAATGTTGGGCTGATC
This sequence comes from Anguilla rostrata, assembly GCF_018555375.3. Taxonomy (NCBI): domain Eukaryota; kingdom Metazoa; phylum Chordata; class Actinopteri; order Anguilliformes; family Anguillidae; genus Anguilla; species Anguilla rostrata. Next base: position 17,759 of record NW_026986307.1, read on the forward strand.
GGTGTAGGCTCCCTATTTTAAAATAGGATCCCTATGTTAAAAACAAACAGGATTAAACACTCTTTTATCCCAGGTGTCACTGGCTTTCTTAATAAGTTATAGTGATACGTTTTGCAGTGATTTTAATGTTTATCTGTTGTCATAAATATAGTTATTGCTATTTATTATATACTATGCGGCAGTACAAACTGCCCCATGGGGACAATAAAGACTCTAACTAACACCAAACCTATATCCTTTGTGTTATATACCGGCACATTTATTCGGAATGCCCACTCATTAATGCAAATAGGCTACTCCAAACCACACATTATGTGGCTGTAACTCAATATTGGGATGGCAGGTATGCCATCCCGCCAAGTTACGCCTTGGCGGGGCATGCCCCATACCTATATAGCACAGAGAGTTTGGCACTTTTCAGGGTTCCCCACAGAAATAACCACAACAGCCACAGACACTCAGCCCTTAAAAACATTAAATTCTGTACATTCTGACCCCATTTCAACAGACAGATTTCATAAACAACTTCACATGTCCACACAATAAAGCCCCAAACTGAGGGGATTTTGCGTTTTCTCCTTCTTCTTCTCTTTCTTCTTCTTCTTCTTCTTCTTCTTCTCATTCTTATTTTTCCTGCCGCCTATCCCACTAACAATATGTCTCCCCATTGGACATTTTACCGACACCAGTCAAATCTTCACCTACATGACCCAAACAAAAACTTACATACACACGCAAATTACCCATACCTTCTTACTCTGAAACATTTCCAGCTTAAACAGCTAATCTGCCTGTGGCCTAGTGGGTAAGGTTACAGTCTTGGGAACCTGGGGTCGTAGGTTCAAACCCAGCTAGGGACATGTTTCTTTTACCCTCACTAATAATTGTCTACTACTTCTCAATTATTGCTTTTGCACCATATCTACCCGCCGTTCACCGAACGTATACACTGCATTATGACGTACCGTCTGTACGTTCAGTTATTAACCGGCTGTAATATTGCAAAGCCATATGGATTCAACGGGAGCTCTTCTGTGCTTACTCGCCTGTGTTCTTCTTTAAAACCACAGACAGGTTTGCTAATGATATTTCACGCATTGCATAGCTATGCCACGGTGCTGCACTAACAAAGTCACAGACTGGTAAACCTCCGGTTGAAGGATTGAATCCCGCCTCGCCCTCAGGCAGATAATTTCCTCTTTTACACTAACGTTTTCTTACGCTTTTATATTTTCTTTACCAAAACTCACTCACGGCCACCCATATGCACTTCATGACGGCAAATGTATTCATTTTATTAAAAAGTTACACCAGTTCACCACTGTGCCATTTCTACTAACTATATTTCTTCACTTGGCTACCGTACAAAACCTTCTTATCAGCAAACGCCACGTTTCTGCATTCATGTTACCTCGCCCTGTTCTCTATCTAGCCACATACAAGCAATTACTACGTATGTACGGTCTGCAACTCCCCATTAAAACACTACATTTAAAATCATGACTCACTCATAAGTATAACTACTAGTACTTAACATGAGAAAAGCACATCAGTGCAATAGATTTTACACATTACTTAACCCTCCACTTTAACAATTAATACCTTACAGCGACTATTATATATACCATTCCATAAAGAAACTAAGCTCGCTCATGGTCACTTTATTTACTCCGCACTATAGTCTGTGATCATGTCAACCTTCACCTCCATTCTGCTAAAAACATATTGTTTCAACTACGCAATTTCATCATTTCTCCTAATTTCTTTCACACTGTTGTTATTTTCTCATATGCAAAGCCTGCTGGGACATATGCGTCTGCTCCTATTCTCCACTATCACGTTTTCCGGTTCTAGCTTAGCAAAACAGCGAACAGGATTCCCACCTGCAGATAAGCCTATCAAAATGCCTTATAAACCTTACAAACACTAAAAGTGCATGTCCAACGAAATAACAGACAATGGAGGAGGACAGCAGGGTACACAAGTTGCGACCTAGGCAGCTCTAATTCTATGGGCTTGCTGATTCTTATCTCAATCAAGGCTCGTTGGATGGCCGTAAAATCCATGAGTACATACACTGGCCATATTACACCTGCGTTTCTGTTGCGTTTACACTTACGCCACCGCACCCTTTGTCACAGCCACTGTTTTACATATATAGCAAACTGAAACTGCTAAACAGTACACGCTCATCAGACTGTAAGACTTTGAAGAATTGAGGAAATATTGGGTAGCATTGCTTTGAAATACATCTTATGTAATTTCGGTGAGGCAAGATAGCCTATATTGTTTGTAGTACCGTAACTTGGCGTCATTTTAATATCAATACTTTTGAGTAACTTGGCATTGCTCTCCTATCCAGAGTGACTTACAGAACTTCTTTATTGTCACATATTTTTTTACATTACATCCATACAGCTGGATATATACTGAAGTAATGCAGGTTAGGTACCTTGCTCAAGGGTACTATGGCAGTGTCCTACCTGGGACTCGAACCTGTGATTTATAGGTTAGAAGGCCAGCTCCTTACCTATTAGAATGGGCAAAATGTGTGATCTAAGCGACTTTGACTGTGCCAGATGGATAGTGCCAGATGTGGTGGTTCCAGCATCACAGAAACAGCTGCCCTCCTGGGATTTTCATGCAGTACAGCCTCTAGAGTTCACAGAGAATGGTGAGATAAACAAAAAACATTGTTAATGAGAGATCAGAGGAGAATGGGCAGACTAGTTCAAGCTAACAGAAAGGCCACAAATGAAATAACAGCTATGCTTGGCCAAAGAGCTCTCTCAGGACCACAGTAGATGAGACAAAGGAGACTATTTAGATTCTTGAAACTGTCAATTACTCCCAGTAAAACCATTTCCCTGAAGCCATTCCACCTAGCCTTTTGGCATGGAGGTAGCATCTAATTTTGGAGCATCTAATGTAGCAGTTAATAGAAACTTGGTGACCCCCCGATGCAACCAAGTTCTGTAATTCTCCAACTGTGGCCACTGGATATTTCTTTGCTCCCTGAACCATCTACCTCACTGTGCATGAGGCTAAGATACATTAATGCCTTCTACTGGGCAGGTTTAACACTACTCCAGGGGTTTTGAAATTATTCATATTTTTGGTCTCACAGTAGTAAGTCGTATATTTCTTTGTTTAGTTTTTGACCCATTTCCTTATTTTTGAAAGTCAACAACCATTTTTTTCTTCACTTGTGAGTTTGTTGCTTTTGGTGAAAAATGGATTTTATAAGCAGGTTGCCTCAGTTTTATACTCCAGTGAAGCAGCAAGTCATGGAAGAGCACGACACAGTTCCTTAGGCCTGAGATCATCTTAATGTCTTATATACATGCTGGTGTAGATAAGCTTAATCTCATATCTACATGCTGGTGTACAGTTCACTCTGTTAGATTTTATTTTTTACAATCTTTAAGGGTGCCAATAACTGTGACTCCTATCAAGTCAGTATCTGAGACGCATGTATTTTGCTTGTAGGCGTATATGATATGCCAGTGACAATTTATAGCCGACTGATATCCCTGTTATTGCGTTTCATGTAAAATTTTAAAACATTTGGCAACGTTAACTACCCATGCTTCCAGTCAGTGTTTTGACCGCACATTTACCCATAAACAACCCCCCTTACATACACGAACATGCTCGTGAGAAATCTTGGAAAACATCCAAAAACGTCCCAAATCAATTATGAAAGTAGATCATTATTTTTTAAGTAGTCCAATTTTATCTCATAAAAGTCATTTTATCATGTATTCTCCGTTTCTAAGTAATTGTAATTCGATTCGAAATCGCTGCAGTACAATTTATGTTGTATTTCAATTTCATCTTCAATCCAATTTGCTTTGACCTGGTGGCTTTGAAATCAGACGCTTTCGTGATTTTAAGTAGACCTACATGCACAGGTACATGCTGCCACCTTTTGGTTCACACAAGAAACAGCATCTTAATGCAACTATAACCGCAGTTCTTTTCAGTTCTTGCTACTATTAAAGTAGTTGCATTTATTATCATTGAAACTTGTGCAAATTCAATAGAACAGAATTAATTGGTAAGTACATGGCCACTAGGTCTTCATGAATTGAATCTAGTCAGAGTTGGATAGCAAATATGCAAATGAATATCTTTTAAGCATCTTTTTAGCATGCTCTTGTATACAGGAGCTAATGTCTCATTTCAAATGATAGAAGACCAGCTATGAAAGCTCCATACGTGAATTAACTATCGACCACCAACTTTAACATGGCATACATCAAGTTAATGTGTCTTAATCCAAACTGTGTGAATACAGAGCAAAAATAACATTTTGACTTCACAATCCACACAGTTAAAATGTTCGGGCTGTTTTTGTTACAGTAGCAGATGTCATAATGTAGCCGACGACAGGCCTGTGACTTCCATAATATCCAAATAGGTAAAATGATCATGAAATACCAAATGAATACTAAAAAATAAACATTAAAATTTTAAAAAGTTATTTGAAAGGGTATTTTTTGTGTTTGGTCCCAAATGGGGAATTTGAAAAAACATATTACTCCTCATCTACTCCTCGGGCGCCATTTTATTACCTGTTTTATTTCACTAAATTAAGCGTTATTGCGATCATAGCTACAGATTCCTATTCCTCCAAACACCCCTTCTCATCTAGCTTCTATTCTCCCGGCTGCAACGACTGAAGCCCCCAGTGAGGCTTGGCTTTGGGTCTGGTTTTACCCACATTAGTTTTTATGTGTGGCTCCCTAGAGAGAAATAAGAGCACTGATGCTCTTTAATTCAATTTTTGGGCAAAAAGTGTAATCCTGAAATCACACACGGCAAAACAATCTGTGTGACGATAAAAAAAGCCGAGTTAGAGATCCCGGTTTGCGTCCTCTCTGCATGGAGCTAGCAAGTTCCTGTGCTTGTCCTGGTTTCCTCTGGGTACTGGGTCACTGTGTCCATATACTCCTAATAAAGAAATAATTAAACAATTCTGTCTACAGATGTTTAAAAGCCAACGCTGAATCTCTAATTTTACACAACACGAAGTTTCCCTTCAGATTAAGAAACATCAGTGTCCATGTTCTTGCTCACAAGTGAAAACATTGAATCATTTATGATTTCTGCAACAACAATTTGATGACACTCGTAGTGCAACAATAATGCACAAAAAGCCAAACTTCATGCTGACCAGAGAAAGCTTCTGTAATCCACCTAGTGACAAGTTATTACAAGGCTATCTCTCAGAACTCTGCAAAATGGTTCTTGCTGCTTAATGTACTTGTTATGCAGATTCTGTTATTTTTGCCACAAACATGAGATTATGGTTCAAACTAGCAAGCGCCCATGAGACAATAGCTCAGAGTGAAACTGAACTTCCATTACCATCTAGTAGCTGTTTAAAGGAACTAAAATACTATTTTTTCAACAGTCTTTTCTAGAACTCCACAGGAGTTCTTATGTCTTAGTAATTGCAGTAGATGTGACTTTAAACCAAAATGTTTCACAAATAATCCAGACAATGTTTTATTGATCAAAAACAGTTTTCATGTCTATATGATTGCACATATTGAATCACTGCCCATTCTTTCACTGCTCCGCCTCAGTTCCTGTTGATTCAGTGGGGAACCTGCAGTGATTAATGCACTTCAGACTGTGTTCTGCAGTATACAGCTGCTTGGAGGCTTAAGGTAGTGAAGGGAAGTGTATGTTTCTATATTTCTGTATGCACTCTTGGCCAATTCTGCCTAGGCCTGTGGCCTTGTCCCAGTCTCCACATTCCCAGTTACCGTGACGATGAGGAAGAGGAGCGATGGAGAGCTATGGGGAGGATGAAATGCAGCTCAGGACCGTACCGACAGCACTCCTGAGAGGACCCGAAAAGCTTTGGCACCCACCATGGGGATATACCGCCCCCGTCCCAGGCACTATACTGTGCTGTTGTGTTGCGTGCTGAGGTGCCTAATTACTAATGTAACATGCTTGTGAGATGTGACCTTATGAGGTGTGATGCTTGGAAACTACTATCAAGGCTGAGACAACTTGGTGAGTCTTTGGAGAATGCCTCTGCTTTCTGTGTAGTGGGTATTTCCCTGGTGCATGTTGTACTAAAGTCTGTTACAATGGGAAAATGTCGTCTGACCTGATGATTTCCTGTCTACCTCATGTACCTGCTTTGAGTGGTTCCTATCAATGCAGTGATTATTTGGCACATTGTATGGTAGTCTGCATTTCTTATGGATGCTGATAAGTTGTAATTTTATTGAAATTAGGCTTGGGGCTGCTGGATAGCTCATTCACCACGCTGAGGTGCATGGATGAACCTCACAGCCTCGGGTCGAATCCGGACTGTGCCAGTGCTGACTGTGGCCAGTAGCTCCACAGGGCGACGTACGATTGGTGCCTGTGTTGCCCAGGGTACGGGAGGGTTCAGTCAGACAGGGATCTGTGATTCATTGCTCTCTAGCGACCCCCCTTGGGCACTCGTATGACTGCATATCAGAGCCGCTTATGAAAGGTCTTCCTCCAGCATGAAAAACAGCTTTTCTGTTCTATTACATTACAAAATATATATGCACACAAGCTGAAATGTGGTAAATGTTAAAATTAGCTTTTAATGTGTAGGCTTGTTATCATAACAAAGGTCAAGATGAAACATAAAGCCATGTCATGGTTCTGTCTCCATCACATGTGTGTTTGATGTAATTACAAACAGGGAAACATTTACTCAGACAAGCTCGTTCATGTTAATAAAAGTACTGGCGTATGGCATTAGCAAACTTCCAAGAATTCCTCTGCAAGCTGTGGCATGTGTACCTCTCTGGTGCTCCTTGTAATAAAACCTGTAGCTCTGGGAAACTGTTGTATGACCTGGTATTTTCCTGTCTACCTCGTGTACCTGCTTTAAATGTTTCCTGGAAATATGTTCAAACACTGCCCTGCCAAACCAGACATATAAACTTTGCAACAGTAAGATTTAAACTGAACTGCCAGTGCCTTAAAGTACTGCAGTCCTTAATGTGTTCAACCAACATTTGTACACCTCATGTTGCATTGCAGGACATACAGTATGGCTGTAAATTGCTGTTTCACAAATGATCCAGATGATGTTTTAACAATCAAGAACAGTTTATATATAGATGGGATTACACATAGTCTATCGGTGCTTTTTCATTGATTTATGTTACACTGCGACCACATACTTCTAAAGCATAGTACTGTCCAATCATGTTAAAAATCCAACATGATCACTCTGACATCACTTGCAGTAGTTTTCTTGGAGAGAACAGTGCTGTCATTTATACTCAAGGATTCCAAAAAAAAAGATGGACCCACTGCATTTTGCACACAAGGTGAGGCATAGCATTGATGATTCTCTACTTTTTTTTCAGTTCAGTGAACTCTTGAGAACCTGTCAACTTCTGCCTTGAAACTCAACCTTGGAGTTCAGTCACTTGCAATAGTATCACAAGAATACATCTTTATGTTTACAGTATTCCAACAAACTCAGAGATTTGATAGTTGTCAAAAAATACTCTGATAATTTTGGCCATTTCCAGCTCCTGCCACGGTACATAATGGTTTCATTAAATTCCATTTATCTTGAGGATGGAGGTGCAATTTCAAAGAAATTCACTGGTCGACGCACTGAAGATGCTCATTGTTGTTGTATGCAGAGGACACACACAGCACACTGATGCACACAGCCTCAGAGTACATTAACACACAGCCTGCCAGCACCCAGCCACACACACACACACACACACACACACACATACAGCACACTGATGCACACAGCCTCAGAGTACATTAACACACAGCCTGCCAGGGCCCTGCAACATACACACACATATATTCACACACACACACACACACACACACAGCACACTGATGCACACAGCCTCAAAGTACATTAACAGACAGCCTGCCAGACCCCAGTCACACACACACACACACACACACACACACACACACACACAGCACACTGATGCACACAGCCTCAAAGTACAGTAACACACAGCCTGCCGGGCCCCAGTCACACACACACACACGCACACAGCACACTGATGCACACAGCCTCAGAGTGCATTAACACACAGCCTGCCAGGCCCCAGCAACACACACACACACACACACGCACACAGCACACTGATGCACACAGCCTCAAAGTATATTAACACACAGCCTGCCAGGCCCAGGCACACACACATTGTTCTCCTGATCACATGGATAGTTGGTTTGATACAGTGGTTTGTGTCTTTGGATGCCCTACTAGACTGAATGCTTTTCTTTCTGGGGAGGCTACGCTCCTTCGGTGTGTAGCAGGATGCTGGCCATGTTCTATCAGATCATTTCTACATGATGAAACCAAAATGTCTGTATAAACTGGCAGAAACTAATAAAAAATATTTTTTATAGATTCTCCAACCTGATGCACATATTCTAGCAGTCCCATGCCAACCACAGGCAGTGGGAATAACCAGGGAGGAACAGGGGACACCACCATGCCAGCCCAACCTCCCCCCCCACCAGACCCTATGCTGTCATGAAATGCTATCAGACTCTGTCCGCTTCTCACATACATTCCCCCACTGGCTCAGAACAGCTTGTCAGCGATTCAGTCTGTCCTCCCCCAAATTTGCCTTCTCTTTCCCAGACCTGGCAACACAATCTCCATCCACCCAAACTGGGATTTGAGTGGCCTTAGACACCCCTATCATTTTCCCAATCATACCCCACACCTCCCCAGCCTGTGTGCCCCGGCCTATCCGAGAGCAGTGCTCTCTCCAGCACTTCCTGTTTGGTGCCTTGATGACTCTCCTGGCCACTGCTCTCGCCCTGTGATACTCCAGCACACAGTCTGGAGGAAGGATCCTGTGCAGGACCCTGAGCGCAGGGCTGTGTGCTCAAACAGCCTTAGAACATTCCGGTGACCACCACAGCACCACCTTCCTCATCCTTCTCCCTTCAGACCAAGGGACAGCAGCTGACAAGGCAGCTAACAGAACTTCAGATGATGCAGTTACTGAATCATCTATATCACCCGCCACCTGGATCTGTGCTGCTCCAGTTTTACAGACCTGACTGAATACCTCCCAGTCTCCTTTTTCCCAGCACCATCTACCCGGGGACACCCACTCCTCCTTAGATGCTTCTGCCCCTATTTTACACAGTATTGGATAACGGTCAGTCCCTACAGCTGAATCCTCCCAGACCTCCATTCAGACCCACCAGCCATAGAGCTGCACACTAAGGTACTGTCAGGTCCAACACTGATGACGTCCCCAAAATAACATTAGGCTGTGTATCCATGCCCATCATTCAGGCAAACCAATACCAGGTTATCCATAAATTTCTCCATAACAAGCACCATTTCTGTTAGTCAACTCGCTACCCCAAAGTGTATTATAGGAATTAAAATCTCCACTCCAAATCACCTTATTAGCCCTAAGCAGGAGTATTCTTTCAAGGTAATGAAGGGACAGGTCCAAACTCTGGTTATAAAAATTCACCACTTCAGCATTCCCCTGTACCCAACCACACCTCCACCACCACTCATTCACTCTCAGCGCTTACAACCACCTCTCTAAATGATAACCCATCATTCACAAAGGTGCAGCACCCTTCCCCCTGACCAACTTGTCTGCCCCTCCACACTGATCTATATCCTGATAGGACAAACAGCAGGTGTGCAGTTAGCCAAGTTTCTTCAATGCAGAGAAGGTCAGACAACACAGGCAACTATTAAGCAAATTTTTAAAATCCCTGCCCGTTGGCCACCGAACACAAGTGGAGACGTTTAAAAAACACCAGTTGTAAACTATACTGTCAATCACCACTTTGAGTCCTCCAGTGTCACTCCAGTTCTCCCTAAATGCACACCCACAGCAGTCACAGTGATTTTTTTGTGATTTATATCAATTTGAGCAGAACAGTTAATTACATTAGCCAGAAAATCTGTCTGTACCAGGCTGTCTGTCTGGGGCACCTGTGTGTACAGGCCTGTGTGTTCTCTTCACTGATCTCCCATCCTGCCTTATTGAAAAAAAATTATGAAATAAAGCAGGAGAGACAGCCAGCCAACGCTCACGCATTGGCGAATGAGGAAATGCCAGCGTGTGTTGCCTCTTCCAGACTCCACTGCTGAGTTAGCTTGGCAACATGTCAAAAATACTGGGGAGAAAACGTGTAGGGGACTGAGTTTTTATGTGCATTAAAAGGGTACTCCTCTGTTTTTAATTATTTTTCTGTTATCATTTAAAAGTTACTCTTAAAAATTCTTGGAGTTGACAGCTAACTTGCCAGAATAGTTACAGTATAGCCTGTAGATGACACTCTGTATCAGTAGTGATAGGAAAAACTATGGTTCTCATGACGACGCTGTCACAAAGACTCTTTACAATGGCTTTACCAGGCCTGAACCCCCAAAAAAAGTTTGTGTTGACTGTAATTGCAGCGGCAAAATTTGCTTTCAACTCAAGAGACGTTGATATTAGTCAAGGTTAGTAGTCCATTTATTTTCACGGTTTCATTACATTACAGGCATTTAGCAGACTTACACAATTTTTACATTGTATCCATTTATACAGCTGGATATATACTGAAGCAATTCAGGTTAAGTACCTTGCTCAAGGGTACAACGGCAGTGTCCTACCCAGGAACTTTCGGTTACAAGCCCAGTTCCTTGCCCACTGTGCTACACTGCCGCCACGGTTAAATGAATATCCGTACATCAACCCTGAAGAATATTCAAATATCAAATTGTGTAAGAATGCACATCTGAAGCTGGATTCCTCCTGAGATAACATATTTACTGTTGTTGACACCTCTTGGCCAGGTCATCATTGTAAATGAGAATTGGTTCTCAACTGATTTTACCTGGTTAAATAAAGGTCAAATAAAATAAATAAAAATTTTTATTTTTTCTGGCCACCGCTTGAGTGTTTTTTCTTCCCATCTGGGAGTTTATCTTTACCTCACTGCTTGTTTTTGGGGGTTCATGCCTGGATATTGCCAAATTTTCCTTCTGTTACTCTTTAAAACATAAATATCATGAATGCGGGAGAGTGAGTAACTGGATGTGCATCGTAATAACAGAAATACTGTAATGTGTGAATAGCAGGATGTGTATTATAATAACACAAATACGGTAGTATGTGAATATCAAAGTGTGTATTATAATAACACAAATACTGTAGTGTGTGAATAGCAGGGTGTGTATCATATTACCAGTTTTACCTCAGTATCCTACTGTGCTTTAGCTAAACCTGCTGTGTTAGCCAAATAGCATTAACACAACAACTGTAACAGTAACATGCCACATACTGTATAGTCTGCCCACATTTTACATTTCTACATTCACATGCACAAATCCAAACTGCTTGATTATAGAGAAAATTAAATTCTGACTTCCCTTTCCACAAAGTGAAGACTGTCCACACAAGGCTCATCATGTGCAACAAATCTGTTATTCTATACATAAATCTCTATTCTAGAGATACAGGCTTCCATAGGCCTATTATTGCCATGTGAGAAAATCCAGTCCATTTTCTGAAGAATAAATTCATAAATAAATATGACACTAGTTGGAAAAGAAAAATTTATGACAAAACGATGGACTGAATTTAATATGTACATTGTTTAATAAATAGATATATAAATTAAATTAATAAATAGCTTTACTGAAATAGAATCCACAGATGTTAGTGCTGAATCATCACTGTGTGTTTGCTCACGTTACTTTTATTTATTTACCTGATTCCAGTGAAAAATGAATATCTGTTAGACAGGCTACTGTTTGACAAAAAGTTCGGAATGTCTTTCAATGTTACGGTTGCAGGTGTCAAAATGTAGCCTACTCTTTTAATCAAATTACTAGGCCTGTGGCTACCATCATATCTCACAAGGTAATATTATCATAAACTATTTACAAAATACTGAAGTAAACATAAACTTTTTAAAAATTATTTTTAAATTACTTTTGGTCCCAAATGAGATATAAAAAAAGAAGAAGCCAATTGCACCCAGACCGCCATTTTATTATCAGTTTCCCATTTTGCTGAATTATGCGTGTTAATGCGATTATGCTAAAAGATTCCCGTTCCTTCTCACACCTCTTCACCTTTAGTTTATATTCTCTCCATCCCACTCCACAACAGGCTACTTACTCTGTTCTTTTTTCAGTTTTATTCCTTCTTTTACTCCGTCTTCTTTCTCGTCCGTCTTTAAAATGGTGTTCGAGTTTGAAACACTCCCAGATTCATACTTTTGGACTTTGGACCATCTCACCCTTTCAGTATGCCTTGTCCATTCACTTCCTCATGATCAGTTATGGCCCTTACGTAATATGCTAAAGTTTGTGGTGAATAATGTCTGTTAATACTAAAGTTATTTATTAGCTCCAGTTCTTAACTGACTGGTTTTGTTCATAAGTTTTGGTGTAATGTGTGCTATTATGATGTCTGTATGTTGGTTATGTGACATTATCAGTCATTGACTGTTTGATTTCTTTTTTAGACAGCCTGGAAGGTTATTTGTCATTTTCATGTTTGTCATCCTGGAGGCCAGGATCAAGGAAATACGGCACTCATATAGTAAAATTATGTGATGAAGTTTACGCCATTATTTCAACATGCATCATACTTAACAATGTTCAACTGCAGAAAAAAATGACTAAACATTTAAAGGGACAAATTTTAAATGCTTAAGCAATGACAACAGAGTAAACAGAATAGCCTATGACAGAGTGAGCTGAATAGCCTATGACAAAGCGAGCTGAATAGCCTATGACAGAGTGAGCTGAATAGCCTATGTTAGAGTGAGCTGAATACCCCATGCTAGTGTGAGCTGAATAGCCCATGACAGAGTGAGCTGAATAGCCCATGACAGAGTGAGCTGAATACCCCATGATAGAGTGAACTGAATAGCGTATGACAGAGTGAACTGAATAGCCTATGATAGAGTGAGCTGAATAGCCTATGATAGAGTGAGCTGAATAGCCTATGATAGAGTGAGCTGAATAGCCTATGATAGAGTGAACTGTTCCCCTTTTAAATGGACAGAAAGACAGCTTATGTGAAGGGGCTACTAGAGCTTACCTCTGTTAACTGTAGTTCTTTAGTTGATCGTTCGTCCGTGGAAACTGTCTCTGCTGTTGCCCCTGCAAGTATCAAAATGTGTCAGTTGCACTGTGCTGTCAGTGGAACCATCGCATGACCTAACTATGCAACAGGTAACATTTGAATGTGCAGCCTTCTTCTCTATGGAGAATTATAAAACTGTAACACTAATGCTGCATTGCTTGTGTAGCTCTGTATTACCAGTTTGACCTCAGTATCCTACTGTGCTTTAGCTAAACCTGCTGTGTTAGCCAAAAAGCATTAACACAACAACTGTAACAGTAACATGCCATGTTCTGTACATTCTGCCACATTTTACATTTCTACATTCTGCACAAATCCAAACTGCTTGATTATAGAGAAAACTAAATTCTGACATCCCTTTCCACAAAGTGAAGACTGTCCACATAAGGCTCATCATGTCCAACTGAACTGTTTTTTCCTATGTAATCCAGTGCAAAATCAGTGTCTGTTAGACAAAACTACTACTGTTTGAAAAAAGTTTGGAATTTTATTTAATGTTACAGTTGCAGGTGTCAAAATGTAGTCTTCTCTTTAAATAAAATTACTATGGCTGTGACTACCGCCACATCTCACAAGGTAAAATGATCATAAACTAGTTTTTTATTTTTAAACTGAAGTAACACATAATTATTTAAAATTATTTTTAAATTACTTTTGGTCCCAAATGAAAAATTTGAAAAAAAAAGAAGCCTATTGCACCAAAACCGCCATTTTATTGTCAGTTTCCTGTTTTGCTGAATTAGGCGTGTTAATGCGATTATGCTAAAAGATTCCCGTTCTTTCCCACACCTCTTCACCTTTAGTTTATATTCTCACCATCCCACTCCACAACAGGCTACTTACTCCATTCTTTTTTCAGTTTTATTCCTTCTTTTACTCCCTCTTCTTTCTCATCCGTCTTTAAAATGGTGTTTGAGTTTGAAACACTCCCAGATTCATACTTTTGGACTTTGGACCTTCTCACCCTTTCAGTATGCCTTGCCCATTCACTTCCTCATGATCAGTTATGGCCCTTACGTAATATGCTATAGTTTATGGCGAATAATGTCTGTTAATACTAAAGTTATTTATTAGCTTTACTTAACTGACTGGTTTTGTTCATAGGTTTTGGTGTAAGGTTTGCTATTATGATGTCTGTATGTTGGTTATGTGACATTTCCAGTCACCGACTGTTTGATTTCTTTTTTTAGACAACCTGGAAGGTTATTTGTCATTTTCATGTTTGTCATCCTGGAGGCCAGGATCAAGGAATTGCGGCACTCATATAGTAAAATTATGTGATGAAGTTTATACCATTATTTCAACAATGCATCATACTTAACAATGTTCAACTGCAGAAAAAAATGGCTAAACATTTAAAGGGACACATTTTAAATGCTTAAGCAATGACAACAGAGTAAACAGAATAGCCTATGACAGAGTGAGCTGAATAGCCTATGACAAAGCGAGCTGAATAGCCTATGACAGAGTGAGCCGAATAGCCTATGATAGAGTGAGCTGAATAGCCTATGACAGAGTGAGCTGAATAGCCCATGATAGAGTGAGCTGAATACCCCATGATAGAGTGAACTGAATAGCCTATGATAGAGTGAGCTGAATAGCCTATGATAGAGTGAGCTGAATAGCCTATGATAGAGTGAGCTGAATAGCCTATGACAGAGTGAGCTGAATAGCCTATGAAGGAGTGAGCTGAATAGCCTATGATAGAGTGAGCTGAATACCCTATGACAGAGTGAGCTGAATAGCCCATGATAGAGTGAGCTGAATACCCCATGATAGAGTGAACTGAATAGCCTATGACAGAGTGAGCTGAATAGCCTATGACAAAGTGAACTGCCCCCCTTTCAAATGGAAAGAAAGACAGCTTACGTGAAGGGGCTACTAGAGCTTACCTCTGTTAAATGTAGTTCTTTAGCTGAACGTCCGTCCTGTGGAAACTGTCTCTGCTGCTGTCCCTGCAAGTATCAAAATGTGTCAGTTGCTCTGTGCTGTCAGTGGAACCATCGCCTGACCTAACTAGGCAACAGGTAACATTGGAATGTGCAGCCTTCTTCTCTATGGAGAATTATAAAACTGTAACACTAATGCTGCATTGCTTGTGTAGCTCTGTATTACCAGTTTGACCTCAGTATCCTACTGTGCTTTAGCTAAACCTGCTGTGTTAGCCAAATAGCATTAACACAACAACTGTAACAGTAACATGCCATGTTCTGTACATTCTGCCACATTTACATTTCTACATTCTGCACGAATCCAAACTGCTTGATTATAGAGAAAACTAAATTCTGACATCTCTTTCCACAAAGTGAAGACTGTCCACACAAGGCTCATCATGTCCGACTGAACTGTTTTTTTCTATGTTATTCAGTGCAAAATCAGTGTCTGTTAGACAAAACTACTACTTGTTGAAAAAAGTTTGGAATGTTATTGAATGTTACAGTTGCAGGTGTCAAAATGTAGCCTTCTCTTTAAATAAAATTACTAGGGCTGTGACTACCGCCACATCTCACAAGGTAAAATTATCATAAACAATTAATAATTTTTTTTTTAAACTGAAGTAACACATAAATTATTTTAAAATTACTTTTGGTCCCAAATGAAAAATTTGAAAAAAAAAGAAGCCTATTGCACCAAAACCGCCATTTTATTGTCAGTTTCCTATTTTGCTGAATTAGGCGTGTTAATGCGATTATGCTAGAAGATTCCCATTCCTTCCCACACCTCTTCACCCTTAATTTGTATTGTCTCCATCCCACTCCACAACAGGCTACTTACTCCGTTCTTTTTTCAGTTTTATTCCTTCTTTTACTCCCTCTTCTTTCTCGTCCATCTTTAAAATAGTGTTGGAGTTTGAAACACTCCCAGGTGCTTTTGGACTTTGGACCATCTCACCCTTTCAGTATGCCTTGCCTATTCTCTTCCTCATGATCAGTTACAGCCCTTATTGGGATGGCAGGTATGCCATCCCGCCAAGTTATGCCTTGGCGGTGCATGCCCCATACCTATACAGCACCAAGAGTTTGGCACTTTTCAGGGTTCCCCACAGAAATAACCACAACAGCCACAGACACTCAGCCCTTAAAAACATTACGTTTCGTACATTCTGACCCCATTTCAACAGATAGAATTCATAAAAAACTTCACGTGTCCACACAATAAAACCCCAAACTAAGGGGATTTTGCGTTTTCTCCTTCTTCTTGTTCTTCTTCTTCTTCTTCTTTTTCTCATTCTTATTTTTCCTGCCGCCTATCCCACAAACAAAATGTCTCCCCATTGGACATTTTACTGACACCAGCCAATCCTTCACCTACAGGAGGCAATCAAAAACTTGCATAAGCCACGTTTCCACCGCAGGAACTTTACCCCGGAACTAGGAACCTTTTGAGGAACTCAGTGTGTTTCGACCGCAGGAATTTAGCTCCGGGGGGCTTTATTTTACCCCCAAAAAAGTTCCTGCTCGGGGGGTAGTACTTTCCAAAAGTACCGGAACCTTTGGGGTGGGGCGCAAGCGCTGAAAATTTCTGATTGGTCGACTACTTGCAGTGTTATTTGTTTTATTTCAACCGCCATGTTTAAAAATCTGCAGCCGCAAAACGATTTATTTTCATAATAACTTCAAATCAAACTTGTATGTTATGCGGCGCAGTAGCCTAGTTTTGGTTATAGCCTGCCAACGTCTTGGAATTATAACGTGTGCTCTTCTGTTCTTTTCTTGCTTTAGTATTCGTTTTATAAAATGCTAAGCATTCGTGCTGGGACAGCATATTACGTACCAAAACATTCAAACGGATTAATTCGGTTGCTGAATATTTTCTTCCGGATTTTCTTTGTTAGCCCGTTGTAATTGACTCAAAACGTTTGATACAGTTATGTGAGGTATGCGGTAGTTCTGCGTAGTTCACATTGGTGATACAGTAAAAGCAAACTGGAAATCACCTTCCGCACTTTTTGTCAGGGTAAAATAACAGGTTAATTCTAGTAATCGTCCCTTTAGCTTTTTACTCTGCCAGACTATGGACTAATTTATGGTGCATGGTTCGCATCTGGAGAGCACACTTCGCTGCTCGGGTAGCAGTAACTTCGAAGGAAAGCAAACGGTGGCTGTACAACTGCTAATTAAAATTTTCACGCAAGTCCGAGTTTTCGTTCTATTCTTGTCATTTTGCGATTAGCCTATATGGAATTGACGATGAGAAAGTAATCAGACAGCAAAATGTTTACGTGTGCATGTTTTCTGCTGTTGTTGCCAGTTATATTGGAAATGTGAATGCATTCTGTCTCCTCGGATGTCAAAACATGAAAGTGAATGTTCGCATAAAAACATAATGAATGTGTTTGAGAGGATATATAAAACAGTTACAATCTGACTATTGGCCTGTTATATCTTATTTGTTGCATAACAACGGTCCAAGTTCAACTACCAACGACAGTTTTGCTTGACAACGGTAAAATATGCCCAAACGGCTGCAGAAGAATATTTCAATTCCAGGTGATTAAATCGATAAAAATCAATAAATACAAAAGTAACCATATATAGTCATTGTTGGTAACCCGTTGTATATAAGTGGAATAAACCCCTCCGGGCTGTCCCGGTTATTAGAAAATAATGTAGGCTACTTCGGTGGTAGTATGGGGTTACAGAAGAAATCATATGAGAGATGGACCGACGACAACGTCGCTTTTTCATACGTCAGTGGGCTAATTTGCCTAATCTTCGCGGGACTTTAGACCCCGGTGGAAACGCAGACAACCATGGGCTGAAGGAACACTTTAGTTCCTTGAAAAGTAGTTCCTGGGACTAAAAGTTCTGGGTACTTTTGGTGGAAATGCGGCTATACACATGCAAAATACCCATACCTTTTTAGTCTAAAACATTCCCAGTCTAAGCAGCTAGTCTGTTCATGGCCTAGTGGTCTGGATTACAGTCTATGGTCCCTGGGGTACTAGGTGTGAACCCAGCCGGAAACAGGTTTCTTTAACCTGGGACTTGAAAGAATTGAGGAAACATTGGGTAGCATTGCTTTGGAATACAGGTTATTTAATTTCGGTGCCAGGCCTAGATTTTGGCAGTTTGAATGAATGAGTTATAGACGGTGTATGTCTTGTATGTGTGAGTAACTTGGCATTTTAGTACGTTGAAAACGTGTTTTTTATCATTTCTTTTTGCAAAGCATTTTATTATGAGAGTGAGAAATGCTAAGTGACCCTGTAAGAAACGGTTGTGGATTATGGCTATCCTTGTGTGAATTTGTACAGTCTGATGAGCATGTACCGTTTAGCACTTTCACTTTGCTATATATGTGAAACAGTGGCTGTGACAAAGGGTGCGTTGGCGTAAGTATAAATCTCATAAAAAACACGTTTTCAACGTACAAAAATGCCAAGTTACTCACACATACAAGACATACACCGTCTATACCTCATTCATTCAGACTACCAAAATCCCGGCCTGCCATTAGAAGTATTGAT
The DNA here is from genome assembly GCF_018555375.3 of Anguilla rostrata. Lineage (NCBI taxonomy): Eukaryota > Metazoa > Chordata > Actinopteri > Anguilliformes > Anguillidae > Anguilla > Anguilla rostrata. The sequence goes on from NW_026986307.1 coordinate 36,359, forward strand.
ATCAAAGGACACCAAGTTACGGTACTACAAACAATATAGGCTATCTTGCCTGACCAAAATTTAATAACATGTATTCCAAAGCAATGCTACCCAATATTTCCTCAATTCTTTCAAGTCACTTGGCCCTGTGTGTATATAAGCGTGCAGTACACGGACAGGCCAAACATATGTGTGGATGGCTTTCTCACAGTCAAGATTGATTGAATAGGCATCTATATGTCCAATTTGTATTGGTATGTATGTATTTTGGTGGCCAGCCTTTCTGTTGCATGAATGATTGTATGTTTCTTGGTATGAATGTCTGTTTGTAAATGTGAATGTAACATGCTGCGAGGGAAATGTCCCCATGGGGATAAAGAAGTTCTCTATGTATGTATGTACAATATGTATTTTACATGTATTTATTGTACGTTGCAAATATACAATCACTTGTACATTTACTCACTTGTACATTTACTCAAATTCAGTTCAGAAGCAAGTATAAACATATGTTTTCTGGAGAAATATGCTTCCTGTAGTGACTGACCAGCAGTTTTCTACATGAATTTCAATGTGTTCCATGAAGCAATATGAAATATTTGACACTTTGATCTGACACAAAGTTTGCATGACATTGTAATATGGTAAGATTACAAAACACAGGGCCAAGTGACTTGAAAGAATTGAAGAAATATTGGGTAGCATTGCTTTGGAATACATGTTATTAAATTTCAGTCAGGCAAGATAGCCTATATTGTTTGTAGTACCGTAACTTGGCGTCCTTTTGATATCAATACTTTTAATGGCAGGCCTGGATCTTGGCAGTCTGAATGAATGAGTTATAGACGGTGTATGTCTTGTATGTGTGAGTAACTTGGCATTTTTGTACGTTGAAAATGTGTTTTTATGAGATATCATTTCTTTTTGCAAAGCGTTTTATTACGAGAGTGAGAAATGCGAAGTGACCCTGTAAGAAACGGTTGTGTATTATGGCTATCCTTGTGTGAATTTGTACAGTCTGATGAGCGTGTACCGTTTAGCTGTTTTGGTTTGCTATATATGTAAAACAGTGGCTGTGACAAATGATGCGGTGGCGTAAGTGTAAACGCATCAGAAAAGGTGAAATATGGCCAGTGTATGTAGGCTACTCACAGATTTGACGGGCATCCAACGAGCCTTGATTGACAAAAGAATCAGCAAGCCCGTAGAATTAGAGCTGCCTAGGTCGCAACTTGTGTACCCTTCTGTCCTGCTCCGTTGTCTGTTATTTCTTGAAGATGCACTTTTTAGTGTTTGTAAGGTTCATAAGGCATTTTGATAGGCTTATCTGCAGGTAGGAATCCTCTTTGCTGTTTTGTTAAGCTAGAACCGGAAAAGTTGATAGTGGAGAATAGGAGCAGACGCATATGTCCCGCAGGTTTTGCATATGAGAAAATAACAACAGTGTGAGATAAATCAGGCGAAATGATGAAATTGCGTAGTTGAAACAATATGTTTTTAGCAGAATGGGCATGTAGGTGAAGGTTGACATGATCACAGACTACAGTGCGAAGTAAATGAAGTGACCATGAGCGAGCTTAGTTTCCTTATCAAACGGTATATATAACAGTCTGTATTAAACATTAGTTGTTGAAGTGGAGGGTTAAATAACGTGTGAAATCTATTGCACTCATGTGTTTTTCTCATGTTCAGTGCTAGTAGTTATAATTATGAGTGAATCATGATTTTAAATGAAATGTTTTAATGCGGAGTTGCAGAACGTACATACGTAGTAATTGTTTGTATGTGGCTAGATAGAGAACAGGGCGAGGTAACATGAATGTAGAAACGTGGCGTTTGCTGATAAGAAGGTTTTGTATGGTAGCCAAGTGAAGAAATATAGTTAGTAGAAATGGCACAGTGGTGAACTGGTGTAACTTTTTAATAAAAGGAATACATTTGCCGTCATGAAATGCATATGAGTGGCCGTGAGTGAGTTTTGGTAAAGCAAATATAAGCGTAAGAAAACGTTAGTGTAAAAGATGAAATGATCTGCCTGAGGGCGAGGTGGGATTCAAGCCTTAAACCGGAGGTTTACCAGTCTGTGACTTAGTTAGTGCAGCACCATGCCATAGCTATGTAATGCATGAAATATCATTAGCAAACCTTCCGGTGGTTTTAAAGAAGAACACAGGCCAGTAAGCGCAGAAGAGCTCCCGTTGAATCCATATGGCTTAGCAATATTGTAGCCGGTTAATAACTGAATGTACAGACGGTACGTCATAATGCATATGGCTTAGCAATATTGTAGGCGGTTAATAACTGAACGGTGAACGGCGGGTAGATATGGTGCAAAAGCAATAATTGATAAGTAGTAGACAATTATTAGTGAGGGTGGAAGCAGGTTAAAGAAACATGTTCCTACCTGGGCTTGAACCTACAACCCGATATTCCCAAGACTGTAACCTTGCCCACTAGGCCACCGACAGACTAGATGTTTAACTGGAAATTCAGAGTAAAAAGGTATGGGTATTTTGCGTGTGTATGCGCGTTTTTGATTGGGTCGTGTAGGTGAAGATTTGGCTGGTGTCAGTGAAATGTCCAATGGGAGACATGTTGTTAGTGGGATAGGCGGCAGGAAAAATAAGAATGAGAAGAAGAAGAAGAAGAAGAAGAAGAAAGAGAAGAAGAAGAAGAAGAAGAAGGAGAAAACGCAAAATCCCCTTAGTTTGGGGCTTTATTGTGTGGACATGTGAAGTTGTTTATGAATTCTGTCTGTTGAAATGGGGTCAGAATATCTATAATTTAATGTTTTTAAGGGCTGAGTGTCCGTGGCTGTTGTGGTTATTTCTGTGGGGAACCCTGAAAAGTGCCAAACTCTTGGTGCTGTATAGGTATGGGGTATACCCCGCCAAGGCGTAACTTGGCGGGATAGCACACTTGCCATCCCAATTACAGATTGCCAGATAGTGAGACTACTTTGGCTTCGTATTCTAGCATTAGGGGTTGCCAGATAGTGAGACTGTCCATTGGCTGGCATTCTGCTATTGGTGCCTCGAGATAAGGAGACTCTCTTCTCTGGCCTCTATTGGGTATTCCCTGTATACTATACAGTGCTGCTTGAAAGTATGTGAACCCCTTGTGCAATTATAGATTTTTTTTGTTTTTACCATGAAATCTTTATTTAATCAGAACCAGTCTTTTTTATCTGACATAACAGGTTTATATTTACCAATTCCATATTTTGGTTGAGAGGAAATCATGAGTGTAGTAGAAAAACAAAATGAAAAAGGAATTAGTGCAAAAATAAGTGAACCCTAAATTGATTGGTTGCATCAAGTAGAATCAGGTAGGTAAATAATTGTGTATCAAATGATCCAATCAAAGGAAAGGTCTTCAGGAAAACGTTTGGGTGGGATGAATAGAGGTAATAAACTTAGTCAGTTTGGTGTGACCCATACATCTGAATGCAAAACACCTCATGCTGAGAGGAAAGATCTCAGAGGAGTCTCAGGAAGAGGGTAGTGAGAGCACGTCAGTCTGGGGAAGGCTATAAAATCATCTCAAAAAGATTTGAGCTCCATCAGTCCACTGTGAGGCAAAGCATTTACAAATGGAGAGCATTTAACATGACAGCACCTCAGACGAGAAGTGGATGCCCTTCTAAAATATCCCCAAAAGCCACAATAAAAATAATGAATCAGGTAAAAGCCAACCCAAACATAACATCTAGAGATCTGCAGACCTCCCTTGCGGCATCTCAGATAACTGTGCATGTTTCAACAATAAGAAGAACACTGAATCAAAATGGGATGGGATGGAAGAAGCCTCTGCTGTCAAAAAGGAACCAAACTGCCCGTTTTAACTTTGCCAGAGACCACCTAGACAAACCTGAAGGTTTCTGGAAGTCGATTCTCTGGACAGATGACACAGGTCACAATAAAAATCGTGATGTTTGGTGAAAACTTGCCACTGCCTACCACCAAAAGAACCTTATCCCAACAGTCAAGCATGGTAGTGGGAACGTCGAACTCTGGGGCTGCTTTTCCTCCTCTGGACCTGGACGACTCCACATCATTAACGGAACCATGAATTCTGAGGCATACCAAGAGATTCTTGAACAGAACGTCTTGCCATCAGCCAAGGAGCTAAAGCTGGGCTGAAAATGTGTCTTCATACAAGACAACGACCCAAAGCATTCAAGCACATCTACCACAGAATGGCTCAGGAGAGAGAAGATTTTTAGTTTTGGATTGACCAAGTCAAAGTCCAGACCTAAATTCAGCTGGGATGCTGTGGCAGGACCTGATGCTAGCAGTTCATACCAGACACCCTTCAAACCTCACTCAATTGGCAGAGTTCTATAAGGAGGAGTGGGCAAAAATTATTCAAAACAGATGTCAGACACTGATTAGTGGCTACAGGAGACCATTACTCCAAGTTATCACAGCTAATGGAGGCTCCACGTGCTATTGACTGACTATTAAGGGGTTCACATAATTTTGCACACATTTGCGTTTTTGTTAAACAAAACACTTTTGTTATATAAACAATGAAAATAATATATTGTTTTGGTTTTTTTTTTTGTTTGTGTCCTTTATTTGGAAAAACTTTATCACAGATTGGGGTTTAGATAAAGATTTTATAAGTTTATTTAAACATTTTATACAAAGATAATGACCATCCCTTCAGGGTTCACAAACGTTCAAGCAGCAGTGTATATATCCCCTGATAGAGCGCGGGGTGTTATATGCAGGCAAACTGCTCTCCAGGAGTAATTGGCCCTTTGCATCAACGTGTCTTGATTGAACTTCCCTTTGACTGGTTTGACTTGATTTCTGTGCTCTGGAATCCGATGTACAGTGCCCTGCAAGTCACTGGCTCCTGGGTTACTATTTGGCAACAGTAAAACCAGTTATGTTTATTAGTATTGCTTTCACAGAATTCTGTTGGGATTAACTGTCACTTTAATATGGTGTCAGAGGCTTGCTTTTAAGTGTAATTATTTGGAATGCTACTTAATTTTATATGCTTTTGTTTTAGCACTGATATTCTGTCAGTGCTGATTTTCTGTCATTGTCACACTAGTTCTTGATAGTCATTATGTTCTGTCCTGTTAATGCTGCTGTTCCTGTGATGTAATACACATATTTAAAAATCATAAAAAATAACTTGTTAGAATAAGTTTGTATGTGAATCATTTCATATTGACCTGCAGTCTAAATTTAGTGTCATACACAGAAGTGGATGTTTTACACTCATATTTTACACCGTTGTAACTTTCAGTTTTTTCTGATTTAATTGATACTTTTATCGTGTAGAGGACAGTACAAACTTTTGAACGGTATATGGCATGCTTCATTTTAATTTTATTAAAAAGCGCGAGAGCCCAGTGTATCTGCAGGAGTGGTTGCTTCAGCACAGCATTGTGCATTCAAGTGACATTATGCATTTATATACGAGCACTCAATGAGGCATAATTGGTCTTTTCACAATATTTTACAAATTTTGCTGACTGATCAGCATGGCTAAAGCAAATCCTCTGGGGGTGGATCAGAAGGACAGGAAGTATTCAGTCTAACTAGGATATACAGTATGTGAGCATGTATGAATTACTGCTTGTAACATTTCTGTTATTTATGTTTTTGATATTGTTATATTTGCATTGGTTGTAACAGACAACTGTTAGCCTTTCCTAATAATCCATCCATCCATTATCTATACCCACTTATCCTGGGCAGGGTCGCTGGGGGTGCTGGAGCCTATCCCAGCGTGCATTGGGCAAGAGGCAGGAACAGACCCTGGACAGGGCGCCAATCCATCGCAGGGCACACACACCATTCACTCACCAATGACTCTCACACTCACACTTATGGGCAATTTAGAGTTCCCAATTAACCTACCAGCATGTCTTTGGACTGTGGGAGGAAATCCACATGGACACATGCACACTCCACATTTGTATTGGGGGCTAACTAACAACCCTAGCTGTTAGTATGGGATGGAAATGGTATAGAATATACTCATTAACATGTACTGTGTGCTGATATGTGCTAGATGAATGTAAAATAACCCTTGAAGTGATATGACATCTGTAAAATGCTGTCTCATCCCCATGCAACAAAATATTACATATTGTAGTGTACAAAAAACATACTGGAGTGAATGATTACATATTTAGGTATGTGTACCACTGTGCATTACAATGTTTTTTCACATCATTTTTCAATGTCATATCAATGTTTCATCTTAAACTGTCATAATGGATGAAAATCATTTTTTGCAAAAGTTTTGGATGGGATTTTAGACCCCTAAACATCTTACAACTCTGTACTGATGAAGATATTCTCATTATCATTCTAAAATAATGCAAAGGTAAGTTTCATGAGTCAAAACAGTTTATTTGTAGTGAAATATATGAGGTTATGATTTACAGCAATGCACAATTTAGACATTTTAGATAGATTTGGAGACACTAAGGAACACTAGGTACATTCTTTACTCTTTTGCTTATTATATCTTTAGTTGTTTTGCATGTCACCCTCAGATTTTGCATACTTGCTCTCAAGGAGTTTATAATTCAGGACATGCTATGCTGTACATGTGTGATCTCTCAGTATTTAAAAACTAAAGGAGAACATCATTTTTGCATCGCTCAGATAATTGCATTTGTGACTCTTCATTTCTGCTCGTAAATGTAAAAAGTGTCTTGCTTCATTTAAGCCAAGTCTCTGTGATTCTCAATTCTGGAGTTAGATAGCCTGAAATAGAACACCCCTTTAATGGGTAAGAATTGGCCAGATTTGGCACCAGCATGAAAAGGTTAGGGAGAGTTTCTCAGAATAGCCACCTGTAAGCTGTCCTCCTATTAATATCATATTTTACCCAAATGGAATAGAATCATATTTGAAAATATATAAAATATTCATAGTATAAAGATTTTTATAATGGAACATATTTTAAATATGTATTTCAAATATTTGAATGTAAATATATTATTTCATCAATGTATTTGGGCATATTCAGAAATATTTTAGTGTCATTTAATACAGAACAATGTTAAGATAGTTACAATTACAATAAATATTACAATTACTGTTTTAAATATTAAAGGGCAATTGTATGAATGATGGTATAAATTCCCGTAAGCCACTGAATTTATTGGTATTGACAAAATGGAAAACATAAAACAAGTAATTGAATTTTAACATTTCAATTGTACCATCTACAGTACAATAAACTTATTCATGAAAATATGATAATTGGTCTTATTACTACAGATTTGCTTATGTTATTAAAATTGAATTTGGACAGTCTTGAAATACTCAAAACAGGTACATCATAACCATCAAACTTTTAACAGAATACATTGCTGCATGTTTGTGCAAGAATTTTGTAGGCATTCTGTTTAAACTGAAACACATAGCAAAGCATTTACTCAAGAGTGTAACTGTATTGCAATGCATTTGGAACACATTCGGTTTAAACTGACATACATAGCAATGTATTTATTTTCCATATGGAATAAAATATATGGACTATGAAAGGCAAATATTAGATCAGGGGTTTGAAGGCTTTGGCCAGAATTAAATAAGCATTTGGAATTCACGGTGTGTTTCAGCAGTTATCCCGTGTGAATTCAGGCAGGACCTCTGTGGGTCTGCCGAACTTCAGCGAGGGGCTCAGCCCATCCTTTCTCTTGAGCATCAGCGCTTTAGTGCGCGTACGTTTCTTACCATTGTTGCAGGAGCAGGGACTTTTTTTCCCCCGCCTTGGAAGTTTAAAAACATGTTTTTTGTCTTTATTCAATAAGGAGTAAACCCTGTGAAGTACCTCTGAGCATTCCGGTTTCCTCCCACAGTCCAAAGACATGCAGGGTAGGCTAATAGGAGAGTCCAGTCCCCTAGGCATGAGTGTGTGAGTGAATGTGTGTGTGTGCCCTGTGATGGACTATCGACCTGTCCAGGGTGTATTCCTGTCTCTCGCCCAATGCATGCTGAGATAGGCACAAGGCTACCTGTAGAGAAACTACTAAAAGCTATCGATAAATGTTTTCAGAAAAATGTGTAATAAATATAATTGTTTATGCATAAAAACAATATACTTCATACTTTTGTGACATAATCAAAACCAACAAGAACTTATTTTTTATATTTTACATACTACCTCTACACAACTGGAAACAAATACAGAAAGTCAGTACAAATGTTCTTATCGCTCATACTAGAAACCTAAAAAAAAAAAAAAAAGGAGAACAACCAACCACTTCCAAAATGACCCAAATACTAAAATACACTGTACAATGAAAATACATCCCCTATTTACAGTGAACATTTCACACGTCATATTTAAAAGGGAAATACATGTTGCCAGCCCTAGCAACAGCACAGAAGAATTAGCAGTTAAGGAACATACAGTTCAGATATTTTCAAATTTTCAAAAAGAAGAGAAGAGGCAGCTTAAATTCTGTGCATTGACGCTTCATGACACGGCATACTTTGGGTTGGGTTTATGTTGGGCTTTGGCTACGAGCAGCAGTCTGTGTGATCCATTGCATTGGATTACGATTTTTTAGGAAACAATTCAATGCATCACAAAATCTCTCATTTTACCATGATTCAATTCAGTTTGATTATCTCGATCAATTTCATCATTTTAAAAATTCATTGAAGAAAAATGTGACTGGAAGAACTTTTTACTGCAGTGTTAGTGGAATATAGACATTAAGTCCAGACTCCAAACGTTGTTCTCTGCATTTATTTTCAAGTAGTGCCATATTCAATTTTAAGAAAAACCTTCAATACCAAAGGCCAACATGTGATTAAGTCCTACTGTGGCAAAGTTGTAGCCAACAATTATTTAAAAGGACAGTTAGCAGGACCCCCTTCTTGCATATAAAGCTTATGAATTTTATTTTTGCCAGATAAATGAGCACATTGCCTTCTTGAAATTGTTATTATAATTATAGTGGATTCTATAATTCCAAATACAGTTGAATCACCACCATAAGATCGATGAATCACACTGCATCAGTGCATTTTACACCCCTAGTACAGCACGAGGAAAAGTAGAGACAAAAAGCAGAGGCAAAGTCTGTATCCAAACCCCTGAGCACCCCCCGCCCTCTTGCTGTTTGAAAGAGCCTACTTAGACACCTACCTTCCCATTATTACTCACTCTGTGCAGTCCAGCTAATTGACCTCCAAGATACAAACTGACCGCCTCAGATTTCTGTCATGGTTGCACAGCATCAGCAAGCATCTTTGAAACTCATTTCAAAAGGTGAAAAGGGAAACATGTTCCCGCAGTGCACACAATGCGTGTGTTTTTGCATTTGTTTTTACTTTTTTATTTTCAGAATATAAGTTACATATTTTTCCATCTGCTGCCATATCTGGATATCTAGTATTTACATCCGCCTATGAAAAACGCCATGAAAAAGTTTAAACTCGCACAAGGACACAATGGCTGGCTTTGTTTAGAAAGAAAAAAAGTTTATTATTGTTTTATTAATTTCAATGTGAATATTTTGTCAGTATAAGGTCTTTATTTAAACAATGATAATCTATTTCTTGATTGCCTTTTGCCAAATCACAAACTATTGAAAACCTGAAACATTCCAAAGGAACAGATGTTCAAAATTTGCATTATAGTCTCATAATGAACCATTATTACTTACAAATGCACCACATGTAAACTGCAACCCATGTTGGCTCAGTGTCTGCCAAATGACTACATTACAAATTGTACATGAAATCTTTCCAGTTCCAGCATATGAAGAACACAGTAAGTCTGGTAATGATTCGGTATATTTCCATTTGATTTGGCTTGTATTGGTTTGGTTTACATTCATTGACATTGTTTACTATTCTTCTCTACATACATAACTTTGTTAACACATAAATTAGCAAGTCTGAAAACTGTTTAACAGTTATGACAAGAAAAATTATGTAAACATTACATCATCCAGACTGTTCACAAAAAAAGAATGGCATTACCTTTCTCTTCTATTTTTTAAAATTTGCACAGGATGATTATTTTTGGTGCCCGCAAAATATACATATTTGGTGTTTGTAATGAACTGAAATACTCATTGAGGCTTTTAACAGAACCCACACCAGTGGAACTGATCATAAAAGGTATTTAAATCCAATTAAGACCATACTGAGAACAATCCAGTATGCAATTAAATCCAACTAAGACCGTACTGAGAACAGTCTTTTAGGTAATTAAATCCAATAGCTTTCCATTTAATGATTGGATAAAGCAGAAAAGACCAGCCCTGACCTCTGCAACATTACTGAACTGCATAATTACTGCATTAATGCCATGTCTAGCCGCAGACCTACTGCCCGTAAGCGGCCGCATCTGAAGATCCCACCTCTGCAGGAGCGAGTTCATGTACAGAGCCTGCTCAAAGCAGAGAAGGAAAAAGCCTGCAGGCTGCTCTTCAGCCACTCAGAGAACAAGCAGAAACCGTAGAGATTCGTTTCTGGGAGATAAGGGATAGTCCTCCTCCCCATCCGGATTCCCTCACCGTCGTTCCCCCGCCGTATTTTGGGCGTTCTCTGCTGTGGCGGCCGGCCCTGTCAGTGGCGTCTCTTCAGTGTGGAGAGTCCCGCCCGTGCACCCACTGGAGCTCAGACGGCACTGGTGTTGTTACAGATTCAGCAGGCCGTCTCCCAACCCTCGCCCTCAGCAGGTTTTTTTGAGCAACAAGGAGAAACTAAAATAACATTTTTGGGGTTTGCTTGGAGTACATGTAAGGATATTCTCCTCCTCCCATTCTGCTTTCCCCTCTCTGTCTCACTACATCTCCAGTTCTCTATCTCCTTGTTAGGGGGCTTGTAGGTAGGAGGTTGGGGGGCGGGAGCACAAGGGTTGCTGGCAAAAGTTGCTTGTGGACTTGCAGGGAACAGGGTTCCGGTGGACTGTGCAAACGCGCGCGGTCTCGTTCCCCAGGGTTAGAAGGACTTGGCCCGTCAGGACTCCCTCTTGTGGAAGAGCGGAGAACGGCCGTTAGCCAGGGTGGCGACCCAACAGTGACGCCTGTAAGACCACCCTCCGGGCTGGAGCACCAACAGCTGCCTCTCAGCTTTGACTCCAGATCTCCCATCCTGATGTATTTCTAAGGGTAATACTGCAGGGTTTAAAAGACCACTTTACTGGTGAAACATGTTGGCAAATCAAACTGTTATTTTAGTTTTTATGCTTTCCCCCAGTTGAGAAAGCCCAAATGTATTCGCTCAGCTCACTGCCACAGTGGATTCAGCAGAGCGCAGACGAGCATGTGCCCCCTCCTCTGAAGCACGTGGTGCCAGCCCTCGTCTTACCACGCTGCAGCTCAACAGGTGGACCGCGGGCTCTGATCGACCAGCGGAGGCTGGCAAAACGAGGCCATGATCCTGGCTGAATGAAACCTCCCATTGTGAAACTTTGGGCGAGTTTCTTTGCCGTTTCTTCGGTCCCAGTCACTGGGCCGAGCATCGGGGTGTCGTTACTAAGAAGCGGTGGCAAAATGAGGCACTAAATCTGTGTTGCGGGTCGGTCCTAATACTGAGTGTATTGGACCGTGTTATGTGGTACCCGTTTCAGTAAATTAATCCAGGTGTGGATGGCTCCACAGTCGGTATTGTTCAGCCTATGTTCCGTGTGTGGATAGGCTCTACAGTCTGGTTCTGTTCAGGCACTTTTCCTTGGGATGGGCCTGATTCTGGTATCAATCTGGACCATGTCAGTACAGAGATGGGAGGCTTCAGCTGGCTGTGATTAAAGCATCGTTGTTCCCACTGACCTCTGCTAGTGGGCCGGGCCCTGCAAGTTTTAACCTGGCACATGTTCCTGGATCATGCCTGTTTAAACCGTGTTAACCTGCAGTGTGATGAGAACATCTGCCTGGCATGGTGAGGATTGGAGAAAACAAAGCTGGTCTGCGCCCCCTGAATGGACAAGTGATTGTGAGGGTTAGGGTTGGGTCACAGTGGGGGGAAAATGATTTAAAACTCGAGAAAAGAGGACTTAACCCGCACTAATATCCCGGTTCGTCGTCAAAAGTCACAAAAGGTAAGACTGGGGTGAAAACAGAACCCCACCCTCATGTCTGGGTGGGTCCCGCCCTCTTTTCACTTTGTTTTACTTGAGCACTGTTTGAACGTGCTTATGAAATGAAAAGACTATTTTGGGATATCAGCTTGATAATTGTCTTTTGGGTTGAATCCTCCCACCAGCCAAACACACAGGCCGTTCAAGCACGCGCCTGAATCAGCCAGACATTAGGACTGTTCAGCCAAACACACAGGGTCATTCACCCAGACGGCAGGGCCTGATTCAGCCAGACATGCAGGGTCGATTAGCGACATGTAGGATCTAATTCAGCCAAACAACAGAGCCTGAATCAGCCAGCATGCAGGGTCTGGCTCACAGACATGCAGGGCCTGATTAGCCAGACATGCAGGGTCTGAAGCCGACACACAGCGCCATTCAGCCGACAACGGGCCTGATTCAGCCAGACATGCAGGGCATTCAGCCGACATGCAGGGCCTGATTCAGCCAGAATGCAGGGTCTATTCAGCCAGACATGCGGGCCTGATTCACCAGACATGCAGGGCGGATTCACCAGACATGTAGGCTGATTCAGCCAAACACCACACCTGTTCGAGCTGCAGGTCCGGTTCAGTGCCTGCCCCCGCCAATGCCCCCCCCCAATCAATACCCAGTCAATACCCCCCCCAATCATGCCCACCCACCACCAATGCCCATCCACCCAGCCAATGCCCGCCTCCCAGTTAATGCCCACCCCACCTGTGCTCCCCCAGTCAATGCCCACCCCAGTCAATCCCGCCCCAGTCAATACCACCCCCCCAGTCAATGCTCACCTAAAGTCAAACCCACCCCCAGTGAGAACCTCAGCCACTTTAGAACTAAACATTTCATGACTTTGAAAATCAATTTTGTTTACTTGCAAACTGCAGGCATGTTTTTGGCATTTTCATTCTGTGGTTGTCCTGTTAGCTCAGTGCTCTCACACTGGTCCGTGGGCTCGTGTCTGCAGGTATTCCCTTACTCGCGCCTGAACCAAGGAGGTGAAATAATTGGGAATGCTGGTGCTGTAGTCATGGCTGAGGAAATTTTGCAGACACTGTGGCCTGGGACCTGGAGCTGCAAGGCCGGCTTAGGTTATATTAATGAGATCAGTAAATGAGATCTCATTAGAACATTCACCTATTCTTTTTATCTACTGGCTTTCCAAAACGCACCATCATCCCCCTTTCCAAAACTTCTGTCTGGCTTTTTTTTGGAAACCCGTTTGATTCCATCTTCTGTTCCCTTTTGACTTTCCTATATTCTAGTCTTCAAGTAAGACTAACCTGTTTTCATGATTTTGGTTACATTTTAAGTTTTGGTCAAAGGTTTGATTTAAGCTTGTTGTTTTTAAAACATAATTTTTAAGTATTGGAGGCAGTTCTCCGTCTTTATGACATGCAGATGGCTGGAGCCCTTGTTCCATAAACAGGATGAGTCCAGATGATTTAACTCAGTGCGCTGGCAGCATCTGGAAAAGCTGATCCCCAACGCAATCCTGTTTGGTAAATGGACAGATAATAAAACCTCAGTGGAACTCATCAGTGGCACTTCTTCCCCTTGTATTGTTTGCAAAGCATACGCCATTCAGTTTGAACAAGCTTCCCCCAGTTAAGAGCCACTGATGCCAACTCTAAGAGGTGATCTTCCCTTTCTATTCACTCCCTAAAATTCATTTTACATTCAGTTTATAAAACTTTTGGGCATTTGAACTTATTCAGAAACATTTTCCCCCAATACAAGGATAATAAGTCAGGCGACTCCTCTTTAACAAAATCTGTCATGGCATGGGTTTTAGTCCTGGGTGCACATTATAAGACTCTGCAAAACAATCATCCTTACACATTTAAGACTCTGGAATCTCCTTCACATTTAAACTCGGGAATCTACAGCCCAATTATAAGACAGCTCTGGGAATCATCGCCAAATTAAAGACTTGGGAATCATGCCCACATTATAACTCACGTTGGTGCCTGTATTTCCCGGGTTGGGAAGGAGGGTTCACAGACAGGGATCTGTGTTTCATCGCTATCCAGCTTCTTGAATTCCCCTGCAGGCTTGCGTGTGTGTTCCCTGGCCCTTTTCCTTTAAAGGGCCTGTCTCCCATGTCATGCCATGAAAATTGTTCCCCATCCTGATTCCCTATTTAAATGTTTAATCTTTAAAAATGTTATATTGACAGAGGGAACCGGAGTAAGCAGTCAACGTTTTAGAAACTCCCAATTCACCAGTCTCACCCCTCGGAGTTCAGTTTCGTTACCCAAGACCACTGGATGGGGAAAGCATCCCTTTGTGTTTCCAGTATTCCAAACCCCGGTCTGATAGCAAAAGTAAATCTCTGATTTTCATCCTGCCCGGCACATAATGGTTTTATTAAAATCCATTTAAGATGAGGATGGGGGTGTAATTTCAAAAAATGTACTGGTTGATGCACTGAAGATGCTCATTTTTTGTACACACAAACAAACGGGCTCAATACACACAACCCACACTTGCCAAAAATACACCCCCAAAAACCCCACACACACACACACACAAACACACACCATGTTCCCTTATCAAAAAGATAGATGGTTTGATCTTGGTTTGTGTCTTTAACCCCAGACTGAAGGCTTTTTTTTTCTGGGGGCCTCTTGGTGTTAGGGATGCCCATTTCTACAATGTGGCCGTGTCCTGTGGCACCTGTGTGTTGGGCTGACCTCTACTCCAGGGCCAAAAAAGGGCCCTGATCCCCGAAGAAATACCCCCTCTGCTGCTGTTTTTGGGCAGGCGTTGCCACCCTCCCCCACCCCCTTTTTCTGCTTCCTCGGCCAGCCCTCTAGCTGCCCTCCTCAGCCTGCCCTCCATCCCCGGTTCTCCAGAAGGTGGGCACTAGGAGGTGAACCCCAAGCCCCCTCCCTGGATATCTGTGCTCTCTCCCGGCCTCCTTCCTCCTCCTCCACCTCCGGCCAGGTCGGGAGTACTTCACCTTTCGCTGATGGCTGCTTTGCCCTTCCTCCCAGGGGGAAAGGTGAGCCCATAGGCACCACCTTCGCCCGAAACCACGTCTCACATGGGGCTCCACCTTCCCCCCGAGTGGACCACGCTCCTTGGAGCACCACCTTCGTCCGAGTAACCCGCTCCATTAAGACCCACTTTCCCGATGCCACGTTCCATATAAGGGGAAAACCACCTTGCCCCGAGTCCCGTCTCCTATAAGGAGACCACCTTCGCCCATAGACCCGCCCATAAAGGACTCCACCCGCCAGTGGACCACCCCATATAAGGAGGACCACCGCCCGAGTGGACCACGCTCCAATAAGGGGACCACCTTCGCCTGGTGGACCCGCCTCCATAAGACACCCCGCCGGTAGGCCACGTTCCATGTTGGAAGCTGTGCTGATCTCATTTGGGAAACGGCTGTGGTTGAGATCTCCGCATGCTCCCCCCCCTGCCGGCCGGCTCTCTCCCACCATTGTGTCCTCGGCCCCCCCCTCCTTGCTTGCCTCACAAAGTGGGTTTGATGCTCTTTCACCGGGGGGTGTTCTGTTTCCTCCTGTCTGCTGGTCTCCAGTAATTCCAGAAGCTTCCCAGCACTGGTCCCTCCATCTGTAGCACCCCTGTGCTGGGCCTTCGCCTAAGAACATCCGGACCTGGTCCCTGTGGGAAGCCTGTTGTGTCCCTGTGTGGAGGCCTGATCTGTTCCCTGTGTGGAGGCCTGCCTGTGTCCCTTGCCGGAGGCCTGCTCTGTTCCCCGTGCCGGAGGCCTCTATGTCCGTGGGAACCTTCTCTGTGTCCCTGTGCTGGAGGCCGCTCTGTGTCCCGTGCCGGAGGCCTGTTCTTTACTTGTGCTGGAGCCCTCCAGCCTGAAGAATGTGCCAACCTCGTTTGGGAGCATCAACGAAGTCTCATCACCAAACCATTAGCGCAGGTTCGAGGGTAATGGAAATGGTAAATGTAAATGGTGATTTTATCGCTTTATCCAAAGCCAATTGATCCTCTCATTCGCCAGAGCAGTAAGGGGTTGGTGTCTTGCTCAAGGACATTCGACATGCCCAGGGCGGGTTTTGAACCAGCAACCTCCGACTGCCAGACAAGGTCTTACCTCCTGAGCTATGTTGCCCAGCAGTAAAGTAAGCAGAGTAATTACATTACATTACGGGCATTTAGCAGCCTCTTATCCGAGGATTAAACCTTTTACCCACATGGCCATTTATCACGGAAACTGAGGCAATCAGGTTAAGTACCTTGCTCAAGGTACCGGCAGTGTCCTTACCGGGAATCGAACCTCGACCTTTGGTTGCGCGTTCCACCCCTGTCCACACTGTAGGAGAAGGCAGAGTGTCATAATTGGCCTGATCTGAATCTATCCTGGCTTGTGGTATCTTCCACCAGCCTGACCCACTGGCGTCGTTCCACCCCCCCTTGTCCATCCTCCCAGACCACCAGCAAACTCTAAAACCTGTACCTCTCCCCCATCCATGGTGGGATGACCCAATCTTCTGTTCCCCCTGTTTCCTGCTGGGGAAGCAGTCAGGAAAACAAACCAAAAAGAATCATATGGCCACTGCTTTATGTACCCCAATTAAACCATCAGTGAAAGCCCAGGAATATTTATACATAATGACAACTATGTTCTAGCATATCCACCAATTTACCCACCCAGATATAATTTCTGATAAACAATTTGTCATTTTAAGCTCTCATAAAACGCCGGTAGTAAGATTCTGATGTAGTCAGCTAAAGGAACTTCTTACAAAGGAGATGGTACAGTAAACCCATCAATTTGTTCAGGGCAGGGCATAAACAATATGTGGTTAAAAAAAAAGTCTGATGTTTGAACACACTAGGCAGAATTTGTGTCATTTCAAACAGTTGGAATATGAGTTTATCATCAGCTGCTTTGAGCTGAGGCGCGCAAGGAGTTGTTAAATGGTTGGTGAAAATAGCGGTGATATTGTTTTAAAATCATTTAAAAAACATTTACATAGACATTTGACATAAACAAAAAAAACCTACAAATGCAACATTACAAACTTACCCACAGGCCTTATCTGATAGAAAGAAAAATAATCTTATCGAACGACAAAAAAGACATTCCCGGAAACCCAACACAAATGCAATTTTCCCCATGTGGAAAAGCTGGCATTTTGGAAAAACAAATTCGGGTCACTAATAAAAATGATTATCATGGCTTACAGGCTAAGCACGGAACAAAATAATTAAAATGCACAACACAACAATCCTTAATGTATTACCATATCACATTTTGCAGTAAATTAGTTTATCAATTTCAATCCAAAAGCTCTTATTAGAACCCTGTAGCATTTTTAAGTTGGGTTAAATCCTTCGCTTCTCCCATTTTATGCCTGGATTTATGTGGTCAATCACTGTGGCTCTAAATTCATTTTTATAAAAGTATTTCCTACCCGACAACCTCAGCCTCAGCCCGCCCCGTCCATCAGTATCAACTGCATTGGGCCCCCCGTTGTCAGACCTGCTGGTAGTGCAAACGCCTTTATGTTGGGATTACCAATCGTGTCATAACTCCATCTGGGCAATGTTGCTGGAAGTGAGGACAGGACAGCAAACATCTTGACTTTTTCACAATCTGCATTCTGAATAAGCATTGGAACACTGTACTTACGAGCATGCATTGTGCTAGTGTGTTTAGATTTGACTTTGTTGGTAGGTACTGAATTATGTCTTGGGTAAAATTTTGCCAGTCAGTTTGGCAAATTGATTTTCCACACCCAACCAAAGCAATCATAACATACATTTGTAATGTGTGACTGCAGATATTAGAAATGCATCTGAAAAAATGAGAAAAACTGAGGGTCTCAGGAAATCTCAAGAGACTGGATGTCAAAACCACTTCTGGGCAAAGTGATTTTGGCTTAGTGGTCTAATCCAAACATAATCCCTAAGAATATGTAAAAGTAGTGTCAAGGAGTTTCATCCACAATAATAAACAGCAAAACATTTGATATTTTTATTTCAGTTTAATAATTCATATTATTTTTAAAAATACAGAAAATTAAAGCAAAAAAAAATCAATCCTAACAGAATAAAAAAAACTCAATCCATCTTGTTTAAGTAATGAAATGAAATAAGTCACTGCAGTGATCTTCTGATTCTCCTATCATGTTTGCCACAGAAATTTCATTGGTCTTGGAAAATGAATAAAGCAACTAAAAAATAAATGACTTTAATGGGGGTTTTTGCCACGCTTCTTTTAAAAGGAGAAAACAAATTATTTTTAAAACATTTTATTGATCTTTTGGCATTATTATCTCAATGATTTAATTTTTAATAATCAAAAATATAAACACACCTTTTAAAATTTGCAAATAAATGTATTAAAAAAAAAAAAAATCATATTTAAACAAGGTTAACCTGAACCTGCTGAAAGATCATATTTATATACAGGGGTTTAAAAGCTGTATGGGTAATACTGGGCCGCAGAAATTGCAGTGGTAAAAGGGATTTAAAAGGAAAAGGTTGCAAGGGGTGTACGTGAATATGTGTGTGTGTGTGTGTGTGTGATTGGGTAGTGTTTCTGTGTGCTAATTTGTGAATGTGTGTGCATGCATGCGTCGTTTGTGGGAGTGATATTGATGTGAACATGTGTGTGGAGTGCGTGGTTGCGTATGTGTGTGTGTGTGGCCTGGGTTGGTGTGGTGAATGGGTAAGAAATGTGTGTGTGTGTGGTGGCCGCATGTATGTGTGTGTGGCATGTGTGAGAATATGATTGAGTGCATGAGTATGTGTGCACACAGGTTGTGTGTATGGGTAAGAAAAGTGTGGGGTGCTTTGTGTAAATTTGTGAAACTGTGTATTTAGTGTGTGGGGCAAGAGAATAGTGTATGTACGTGTATGTGTGTGTGCGTGAAGTGCCTTTGTGAATGTGTGTGTGTTTTACATGTGTGTGTGTGTGTGTGTTTATGTATGGGTATAGATGTTTGTGTACAATGTTATATGGTGTGTCCGCATGTATGTTATGCATGTGTGTGTGTGTGGTCATGAGTGTGTGTGTGTGTGTTATAGGTAATAGAATGTGTGTGTATACATGGTGTTCTTTGAGAAAAAATGTGTGTGGTTGTGTTTTGTGTCTGTATACTGTATGTGAGGTAGTGAGAGAAAGAGTGGTGTGTGTGTACGGTTAAGCGTGTGTATGTTTGCATGCGTGTGTGTGTGTGTGTGGTGGGTTTTTGTCTGTGTGGAGGTGCGTGTGGTGACTGGGTGTGAAAAGAGTGTGTGCATGACTGAGAAAAAGGGTGTGTTGGGGGTATGTGTGTGTGTGATGGGTGTGTATATGTGTGTGGGTGGGGGTGGGTGTGTGAGTGTGTGACTAGTGTGTGTGTGTATGTGTATATGACTGTGTGTACATATATGTGTGTGTGTGTTATGTTGATGTGTATGCACGTGTGTGGGTATGGTTGTGTGTGCATGTTTGTGTGTCGGATGTGTGGTTCTCTCCGTTAGAGAGGCAAGGGGTGGGAACGTGTTTTGTCTTTCCGATTTGTGTGTGCGTGAGTGCAGAGTTTTGTGTGTGTGCGTGCTTTTTTGTGAATGTGAGGTGTGTGTGGAGAGAGAGAGGTGTGTGTGTGTGGTGTGGTAGAGAGAGAGAGAGGGTGTGTGTGTGCATGTGGTTTTCCGGTGTATGCGTCATGTGTGGCGTGTGGAGTGCATGGTGAATGTGTGTTTTGTGTGCGGGTTGTGTGGTGTCCGTGTGGGGTGTGTGTGTGCATGTGGTGATTGGGGGTGTGAGTGATTGGGTGTGAGAAAGTGTGGTGCGGGTGTTTTTGTGGTGTGTGGTGCATGTGCATGAGTGTAGGAGAAAAGGGTGTGTGGAGAGTTGTGTGTGTGTGTTGGAGGTGTGGGTGTGTGTGTCTATTTTCTGGTGTGTTGTGTGAGTGTGTGTGTCTGTGTATAAAGTTGTGGGGGTATATAAATGTGGTGTGTGTGTGTGTGTGTGTCTGAGTTGTGTTGTTTGTGGGTGTGTGTGTGACGTGCATGTTTGTGTGTGCGTGCCGTGCGTGTGTGTGCGTGCATGTTTGTGTGTGTGTGTGTTCTACCAGTTGAGAGGGACACTGAGGAGTTCCTCCATAAAATCCAGCACAGAGGGGGGTTTTAGTGAAGTGTGTGGAATCTTTTTGCAGGAGGGTCAGTGTGTCAAGTCGAGGCTGTAGAAGGACAAGTGCCGGCCGGACGGTCCACACACCCCCCTGACACACACTGCTCCCATCATCATCATCATCATCATCATCATCACACACCCTGCTCTGGGAGGAGGACGGGGGCAGGTGGGGTGTTGGGGTTTTCATTGTGCCTGACAAAGTAACTAGTTTATCAGAGTCTCTGGGAAATCACTCCAGACTCCAGGAGTTTTTATTGTATCCAAACTCGGTCAGAACTTCTCCTTTCCTGCTGATTCCATATGTCACTGCTAAATCAACCCATGCCCCCCAGACACACTGAACTGAGCCTCCCAGCGCGCTCACACCCTCTCTGCACACAACCTGGGGCATGTCTCAAATCTCTCTGATGATCAGGATATGGTCCTTCTCCCCATTTGTGTCACCCTCCTTTCCCCTCAGAAGACCACAGCCCTCTGTTGCTGTTTTTGGATCCAGTGTGAGCTGACAGCCCTGCACACCAGAACATTAATGAGAAATTATCATTTTTTATATTCACCTCATTTGTGTGTGGAGACAGAAGCTGTATAGTACCTGTGTGTGTGTGTTTGTGTACATGTGTGTTTCTGTTTGTGTGTTTATGTATGTAAGAGAGAAGTCTCTCTCCCACCACACCACAGCAGAGTGTGTATCTATGGAAAGATTCTTTAACACACTCACATTTCCTGAGTCCTGGTTTGGTCCTGTTCTCTCCTCCATGGTCCACACTGTAAGAACAAGCAAATTTTAACCATCCTTTATTTCCCTCAAACACCAATGACATCCATAAATAAAAACAAAACACAATAAAAACAAAACCAAGATCATATGAAAAACACCAAATCTGTCACAAAGGAAACTTATTCCATTCCCTCACTCTAAACCTCAGTTCTCCATTGGCCTTCTAAACTCCACCATCACTGTGTCCTTGATCAAACCCCAACTAAAAACCCATCTTATTTACTGCAGTGATCCTACACCCTCCAAGAAATCCCCAACCCTCTTGAGTAACGCTGGTTTGAACAGTCTCGGCCCCCAACTCCTTTGTGTGTGTGTGTGTGTGTGTGTGGGCAGTGGAAACTCTCAAAGCAGTGTGAGTGTGTGTGTGTGTGTGTGTGGAGGCCAGGTGGAAACTCTCTGTACTTCCAGTGTGGTGTCCAGTTTGGGAACGCGCCTACTCCTGAGTCTCCTGGGTGATTGTTCTCAGGTCCAGCTCTCTCAGGTGTGAGGGTTTGAACACAAAGCAAGCCAGAGAATCACAGCCTCTCTGGTGACTCCTACAGCCTGCAGCCTGCAGAAGAAGGCACACACACCTTACACACATTAATATAAACTAACAGGGTGTGTGTCAAACACAAGCACGTGTTACAACCACACATTAATATAAATACAGGGCTGTTGTGTCAAACACATAGCAGTGTTTACACACCTTAACACATTAATATAACTAACGGGGCTGTGTGTGTCAAACACATAGCATTTTACACACCTTACACACATTAATTGTCTTCAACCTTCCCAATTCTCTCCTGCTGAGGTCCTCCATTGGGCTCCAGTCACTGCAGGTTCAAAGTCGACCTCCCTCCTGCAGCCCGGGGCCCCGCTACTTGCACATGATTAAATCCTTGCCCACTTGCCACTGCCGCACCCCTGCCATTGGGTAAAGGGTTCAATCTTGTTCCCTACCAGGGCTTCTCCACCCTGCTCTTCAGTGGTGGACGAACCCTGTTTCTCTTGAACCTCTCCTCCTACCCATCTTCCCCGGGGTTGAAGATGCACCTTCAGACATACCTGGACTAACTATCACCACTCTTAGTCATTTCTATCCTTAAAACCCCTATTTCTACAACCTCCTGTGCCACTCATGTTACATTACCTCCACCCAGCATTTTGGCCGTTATTGTCTAGATGTTGTTAATCCTCCTAGTTTGACTTAGCAAGGTTGGGTGGTAATGTTCACTGTGTGAACTGGACTCAATGTGTTCTTAAGAAAACTGCTATTTCCTAATGACCTCTGGTTTGTATTGTTCAATTACCTTTGACGCACTTTGGATAAAAGCGCTGGCAAATAAATGTAATTAACATAATATAAACTAACAAGCTGTGTGTTTAAACTAAACTAACATGAATGTGGAATAGTCATTATCAAACACATTTGAGTTTCCCCACTACATTCAGTAAACAGGAAAAATTCATTTTCTTCATTCATTTGTGTAGCGAATTATGAAGAGGAAGAACAGGAACATGTTTGTTCTGTGGGTGTCTGTTTTCACTTGAAACATTGACATCAGTGTTGTTTTGTCACTTGTGCCCTTTGGTTGAAAGGGTTTGTGTTTTCTACCCCAGCCAGTTCACAGTGTGGGTCCTCAGTCCAGCAGAAGGTCTCACTCCTGAATCCTGCAGCTCGTTGTCTCGGCCCAGATCTCTCGCTCTGAATGGGAGGCAAGGACTGAGGCCAGAACATCACAGCCCTCGTGAGATTACAGCAACCCAGCCTGTGGAGAGACCACACACCACAAACCCAGCCACGCACAAAACACACACAAATTCTTTGTGAATTGTTCACCTTGACAGTTGATGATATGTCCTATGCATTCCGAGATGTACACACAAAAACAGGGAGGGGGTGTGAAATTAAATTCATAAAGTATTCTGACTAATCCACAATAGTCTAAGGCAATTACTGGGCTCTTAACCCTTTCCATGTGATGAACTTTCTGATTTGCAAACATATTAATTTCATCTGCAAACACAGAAAACAACATTTTTGTGGTGCCTTTCCTCACCTGACATGTTCTTCAGTTCTAAACATCTATACATTTCAAAAGACGGGAATATTATACATGAATAGATAAATATTTTAATGTACTCGTATAACCCATTAGCTAAATACATTACTGTCATTTTTTCTTCCTAATCTTGTCCATCAAGTTATCAAACAATTTAAGTTTAACAAATTTACAGTCTGTCGGGTTTTTTGACATTCATTTTAAAATATTCAAAGGTGAAATGAAACCACATTCAATACAAAAAGGCCCCTTTTATGAAAAATAACATGGCGGTAACCATGCGACACTTTTTAAAAAAATGTGGCCGTGGGGAGGGCCGTTGGTTCCGGTACTCGCTCTGAGCTGTTTCTTTACCTCAGCTAGTTAATTCTTTGTCAGAACGATTCTCCTTTTATAATAATATTCCAAATATCATTTGTTTCCATTTACATCAAACCATGACCCTCAAGGTGACACCTGTTGCCGGTTCAAAGTTCGCTTTCTTTGACTCAGTCACAGTCACAGGCCGAGAGCTGCTAGCCAAAACCTACCTTCGTTACTTCCTGACCCAACCTGGCTGCGGAGCCAGGAGGGAACAACGCTAATGCACGACAACTTAAATATATACCAGTATTGGATGGCGGATGCCATCCCGCCAATCGCCTTGGCGGGGATCCCCATACCTATCCACCAAGTTTGGCCCCAAGGGTTCCCCCCCCAGAAATAACCCCACCACAAAACACTCAGCCCTTAAAAAATTAAATTCGACATTCTGACCTCATTTCAACAGAAAATTTCTGAACTTCACATGTCCCAAATAAAGCCCCAAACAAGGGTATTTTCTTTTCTCCTTCTTCTTATTCTCTTTCTTCTTCTTCTTCTTCTTCTTCTTTTCTTCTTCTTCTCATTCTTCTTCTCCATTCTTATTTTCCTGCCCCATCCCACTAACAACACCCCATTGGACATTTTACGACACCCGAAATCATCACCTCCCCAATGAAAAACACCCAACAAAAATACCCATACCTTTTTACTTGAAACATTTTCATTAAAACAGGAGTCTTTGGCCTATGGGTAAGGTTACAGTCTTGGGAACACAGGATCCGAGGTTCAAGCCCAGCTAGGACATTTATTTAACCTGCTTTTCCCTCAAATAATTGTCTACCTTCCCTTATTGCTGTTCCTATCTACCGCCGTTCCCCCGACCTGTATTTTTTGAGCCGTCTGCCGTTCAATTGTTAACGGCCAAACAAAGCCATAGGATTCTACGGGGCTCTTCTGTGCTAACGCCTGTGTTCTTCTTTAAAACCACGGACAGGTTTGCTAAGATATTTCCGCATTGCATGGCTTCCTTGCATGTTCTGCACTAACAAAGTCACAGACTGCTAAACCTCCGTTTGAACGATTGACCCGTTTTTTCTTACCATTTTCAATGTAATCAAACTTTGTGTAAGATCAAAAAGGTCAAATATTTCAATTCCTCATGGAACACATTGAAATGAATTCAAAACTGCTCCTGAGTAATATAGGAAGCATATTTCTCCATAAAAATGTTTGTAGTTTTGAACTGAATTTGAGTAATTGTTATTGCATATTTGCTAATTAAATAAATACTGATGTAAAATAATAGACATACAACATAAAACTTCTTTTCCCCATGGGGACATTTCCTCGATGTTAATTCATTTACAAAACACACTTATACCAAAAACACATCATTCACCAACAGAAAGGCTCAGAAATACATGGCTACATATCCCAATACAAATTGGACATATCCGCCTATTCAATCTTCTTGCTTGAGACGATCCCACATATGTTTGGCCTGTCCATTCTGCAGCAACACACAGGGCCAAGTGACTTGAAAGAATTGGGAAATATTGGGTAGCATTGGTTGTACTCTTATGTCATTTCGGTGAAAGATAGCCTATTGTTTTGGAGAATAAAGGCATTTTGATATTCTTTTGGTCTTGGCATTTTTGTACGTTGGCTGTTTTTATGAATAATAAAATTCATTTATTTTATAACTAGTCATGATATTATTAGACCTCGGTTTGTCCACAAACTGAAGCATGCCGGAGCTGTGTAAGCTGTGCTACCTTAGCATCCACGATCTTCTGCAATCAACTCACCAACTGGAATTGCCATCGCCATCTATGGCTTATCAGAACACAAACATTACCCACTAACTTTTTTGCGGTGACACGTTTTCAAAAATGGTGTCTTTTGAAACTTCCACATTGCACCTATTTCTATGTCTTTTTATAATCCATCCAATCATTTTATTCTGCATGCTTTTGTGAACATAATAGGTTAATTATTGGTTACTTTAATTTTTTTATCAATGATAATAATAATGAAAATAAAAAACCATGTTTGGCTTATTTTTTTTAAACCCCTTTAAATTTGGGAGCCTTGTGGAAAAAAACCAAAAAACTTAATGGGGTATTTAAGATTTTAGAATACCTTAAATGATGTTTTTTTGATGGGTGAGAGAATATTATCCTGAACGACTATTCCCAAGCTTCAAAATATTCCAAGTTGACTTGGATAATCAAAATGTATAAACTAACGATGTCATGCACTAAAGCAGTTCATTTGTTCAGATTTTCACAAAGATTACACACCAGTGCCGGTGATTTGCCTTTTACCAGAAAAAAATACCATTTTATTTACAACTTTAAAAACCCAACCTGAAAAAAAAATCCTCCCGGATAACTCTGAAGTTCTTGCTTAATTCCCAACCCAAATGGGCCCTTTTCTGAAAATTCTGCCAGAAGGCGTCTTCCCCGAGGTGGGGAAGGACCTGGACCGATATTGGGTGAAAGACCCCAGCCACTGCAGCCACAGTGAGGAGATCCAGGAGGCTACCTGTCCAGTGCCTGAGGTAAGTGTGTGTGTGGTGTGGTGTGTGTGTGGTGTTTGGGGGGCCGGTCAGGGGATCGGGATCAGCAAAAAGACAAGTAATTTTTCCCTCCCTCTTTCTAGGTTCTGCGGGGAAAGAAGGAAGTGGAAGAGGTGCCAGTCTGCATGACTGTCAAGATGAGCACGACAGTGCTAAAAATTTTATTTGCCAAAGCACAACGTTATGCATTGTGTGGTGTGAGCACAAATCCACACACACACATCACACGCCTGTCTTCTCATCTCTTGTTCATTTTTTTAATTTCCATTTCTAAACACTCTAAACATTGCAAAAGTTTATTTCAATAAAATCCTTATACTCATTTGGCTTGATTTTAGAAGGGTCAATTTGACCTGAACAGAAGAGGTGTCTATCTCTTTTGAAACATCCCCCATGAAAAATAAAATGTTTAAAAATGTAAAACAAATTTTAAAAAATTAATGTTATTAAAACTAGTGTATTTTATATCTGGTTTTTCCAATATACAGAAAAAAGTTTGAACATGTATTTATTATGAAAAACAAAGAATTATCCTAGAAACCATGATCAGGTGAATAACACTATTGTAACCATTTTACCCAAAACAATGTTCATTAGGTTTTTTTGGTTCCTGACAACTTTTGGATTTTAAACATCAGGGTCACTGCGGGAACATTTGCTGTCCTGAAAATGAACAGAACAGGAGGGATACTAGGCGTGCAGCTGTCACCTTTCAAGGGGACAGTGAGTTAGTTTTCAGTGCGAGGATGTTTCCACCAAAATAAAGCAACACATTTTTCATTGTGGACAGTGGTTGCTCATTTCCTTTAGTTTTCGGACAAACTTCCCACAGCACTGCAAGCTAAAAACTAAAGGCAGATTCACTGTAAAACAGAGTAATGCCTGCTCATATATTGTTTGTGGGGGCCTCTGGACCCCGCCCCTCCTGCCATCAGCCGCCCTCAGCTCCACTTCCCTGTGTCTCCCGGCCCAGCCTGCCGCCCCATGGCGCCCAAGGGGGGCAGTTTCACCTCCCCCCACCTCAGCCTGGACAGCCGGGGGGACAGGGGCTAAGTTTCGCCCCACTCCACCTCAGACCTGGACCTGAGATGCAGGCCACCGGCAGCAACCAGTGCTTTCCACCACTTTCCCGCCTGAGTAGCATGGCCTATATAGACCTCATGGTTCCTCAGGGGTGTGCTGGCTTTCCCTCACTGGAGGCTCAAGTCTTGTTTTGGGTTTTTTTTTCTTTTCTTTTTTTTTTTGTGACAGACTCGACTGCCCTCCTCATGGCCGAATTTTGGACCCACCTCCTTCCTAGCACCTTTCCCCAGCATTTGAGTGCCTGATCTCATTTTGTGTTTTTTTCCCCTGCCTTCATTCATTTGTGATACTGCTGTCACAATAAAGTCCTCCTCAAAAAAATGGCTACAAAGCTGCAAAAAAATGTAATTATTTTTTTTATTATTTTTTCTTTAATAGATTCATGCACAAACGTTTTGGCGTGTTGCCTTTTATTAGGTACAATGATTAAGACATTCCACCTTCTTATAAAAAGTAACAGCTGCCTTTATTAGGCTCTGGCCAATTTTATGAGACTTTATTTATAAGGCTCCTAGACAATCTACTGAGACAATTAGATAAACTGTAAATTTGGTTGGAGCAATCAAGGAGGAATAGAGAGGGTGAATGTCCACAAGGGCCTAAAGAAGACATCAGGCTAAGCTTCATAAACCATTGCCACTCGACGTCCCCTCAATCACAAATCATTCAGGTTATACACTTAAATAAATCAACAAAAAGCGGCATAAAAATTAAAATCTGAAAAGAAAAGGTCCAGTCTCATTGAGGCCCTGGAAACACAGATTTGAGCCCTATTCCAGAGGCCTCTCTTTGGAGTTTTTTTCAAGTCACCCCCTGGGGCGGGTTACCTTTCTATACCCAGCATTGAAGGTCTTTAAAAGTGTTCCTGTTCTATAAAGTGCCTTGCCACTGGTGAGGTGTATCACTCTTCTTATGGGTTATGTTCCCAACCGTTGTTTAAAGCCTTAGTTTTACCTATATACACCTTGGGGCGGGACACTTCAAATGTACTTCCACCTTTTGTTCCAAGTGATCAAGATTTAATTTGTGATCTGGATGTTTGGGACACAAAAAAAGATTCCTTTCTCATATTACTACGAGATGCACAGCTCCTGCAAAAACAACCATTTAAAAGCTTGTTTTCTCTTTAACTCGTCTGACTTTACTAGCATATTAGCCAAATTTTTGCTCTTTTTAAAGAAAATAGCGGGGCTCTGAAAGGCTTGATTTAAGGAAGTGTCGAGGACAAAATATGCCAGTGCTTGTTTTAATAGGTCTAATTTTGTTAGAACAGTCATTTAAGACAGAACATAGTTAACAGAGAATAAGTCTTTTTGCTCCTCTTGTTTATTTGAGGTCATTTCTATTGAGACCTTTGACCTGTTGAGCGTCATTAAGCCATACTTAGAGTATCTCTTTAAAGCCAATGGGAGCCGTTGTTTTTTCTTCTTCAGTGTCAAATACGCCCAAGCCTATCAACTGACTCACGGTAACCCTTTCTTTTGGTAATATGTGATAACGTCGCTGACAAAATTGTATTTTGTCAGTGGGCATTATATACTCTAATAAGGGTTCCTTTTTTAGTGACCAAGACATCTAAATGGGAATCGGGCTCTTCTCCTGAAAAGGAAATAGATGGTATTTTGAATTAATTAATTAACAAATTCCATCAGTTTAATTTCTAACGTTCCATATCATAAAACAATCATCAATATACCTTTCCGCATTTAAAGAACTTGTAAGATTGTTCTCATAAAATAATCAATTCAAATTTTCCCATGAACAGATTAGAATAGTTGGGGGTTGAAGTCCCCATGGCAGTCCATGTGTTTGCAAGCAGTAATCTTTATCAAAGAAAATAATTTTTGTGACACCAATTGAGTGAGACTGATAATAAACTCAGTAGGCACCATTCAGATTGGAAAGAAAGAATCTCAGGCCGAGGCTGGTATTTCTATAGGTGTTAGGCCAACATCTAATGTAACTAAAAAGTCACCTTATCTATGTTTGACAATGTTTGAAATTCACAAAAAAATCGGGTGTCCGTATGATGTAATAAAAACTAGGGGGTAAATAGAAGTCCACAAACCGAAAATGCTCTAAGGGCGATGCCTGATACATAGGCCTCAAAGGAGGATCTTCAAGGGTTTATGAATCTTGGAATGCATATAGTACAGGTATGGCGGGTGATTAAGAGATATTTAAATTACAAGTTGCTCTTTTAACCAATTTACCAATTTGTTATTGTCTCACTATGATTGTCTGGCCCTTTGAATAATTGTCTCAAATAATTGGGAGCCCTAATGAAAGCAGCTGTTACCTGTTTATAAGAAGGTGGAATGTCTTAATCATTGTACCTGCACACTGAAAACAAAGCCAAATGTGTGTGCATGAATCTGCATTAAAGAAAACTAATAAAAAAATAATTACATTTTAACTTTGTAGCCATTTTTTGGTAAACCCAATTTCTTTTCAATTGGATATTTCTTTGGTTTCAGGCACCAAACAAATTAAAAATGGCGCGTGATTTTCTTTTATGAACAAAAAAGTCCTCCAGGCAAGTTGCAGCACTGTCTGCCTGCTTCCTCGTTCCTGTAACATACAGATGGATGTGATAAAGTTTATTAAAAGGAGATGAAAGTTTGGGGTTGAAGGTATCTGTAAGGGGTGGGAAAATCAAACCTGTACCTGTACAACATGCCATATAAACCCCGTTTGCAAATGTTACACAATGCAAATCATGCAAACGGGCAGATACACAGAAGTATAAAACAGTCCTTAGAAGGACCATCTCTGTAAACCCTTGCAGGAGGAGTATCAACACATCGGAATGACAGATTCAATCATTAGGGCACACCAGGTAAATGCCCCCTATTTTGTCAGGATAATTACCATGCAGTGCCCCAAACCCGAGAGGGGGGGGGAGGGTCGTGGGGATGGCGGAGTACTAGAGTTTTGGTCAGGTCAAAACTCTTTTCAAAATGTAAACTAGTGTGGGGATGTTTCTGGATAGCATTTAAGGGAAGCTCAAACAATTTACTTCATTATCAAAGTCCTTTCATAAAAAGAATTTTGTTTCATTACAATGTCTTTGTGTTCCTTTTTTTATCACAATCACTTCAGGTGCATGTCCTTTCCTCTTTACATAGTGTCCATCCATCTTGATGCCTTGTAAATTATTCCTCTTAACACTGTTAAAGCTTTCATTCATGGTTTTGGAAATACTGGTATAAAGTGCTTTTCCCAAATAAAAGTACTGGTTAATACATGACTGAAGTGTGCATCTCTGTAGAACCAACCTATTGGTGCCATAAATAAACTTATCTTTCATCATCTTGTGTTTGAAAGCCAACTTTAGGGAATGACATCCGGTCCAGACCTGCATAAAAATCAACCCAAGTGTGGCTCTGACAGTCGTGGTGTCCAATGCAAAAGGAGGCCGCCACTCCTGGAAAGCCATAAGAAACTGCAGCTAATAAGCCAAGGGTTACAGACAAGCCAAGGGCTCGGACTCCATTCAGGTGAAACCCCCATTTCTACAGAGCATTTCTCTCAAACACAAGGCTCCCATGTTTAAGAGGAAAATTCCTTCTTTCTTCAAAAGGGAAAAGGGGTTTAAGTCAAACCAACATAGTTTTTGTTTTTTATTTCCAGCTCCCAAAAAGGACGGTTCTCAACTTCCGAGGATTCTTAAACAAACATTTGAGGCAATATAAGTTCAAAATGTTAACATAAACCTCTTTCACGTTTATGTCAAAGGTTGGAAAAATTTTGTGAATTCTTTAATAATTCGGCACCCAATAATTGATTAATAATGGTTAACTGATTAGAATAAAATCTACTGCATGGCCTATAAAAGAATGACTTAAAATATGGTTTTAATACTTAGAATTTTGTTAAAGGAATAGGCATGTCTATGTGCTTTGGGGTCAGTCTTTCGTCTGCTGAAGGTGAGACCAGCAAATAGAAGCGCGCTCAGATGGCACTGATGTTCAGGAATGGACCAATAAGTTTACAATGCTTGGTGGGGAACTGACTTCTATTAAAATTTTTGCCCAATTTAAAATATAATCAGCAAATTAGGTTATTTATTAAAAGATTGAAATTTAACTTTTTAATTATATAAATTCATCAATCCCTTTTCTTGGATTAAACAATTAATTAAATCATATTTCCATCAGTAAACTGAAAGATCCTTCTTCCATGTAAGGTTTATCCCCCTCACCAAATTCCCCTTACCCATTGTGGTGTTTGTTTCAAATACCGTTCCACCCTTTGCCTTTCCTGGTCCATGGGTGTTCTGTATTTGTGTGATGGGTCTGGCTCCAGAGACTTGGGCTCAAATACACTTATACAGACAATTGGCTGATTTTGAATTCAAACCCCAAGTTTGCCCGACTCGTGGTCCTGATGCATCTGATGTCTGTTGGTTTCAGTGCAATCTCTCCCCATCCTGAGTGTAACGTTCTTGGGGTGGTTTTACTCTGTTCCACGTGAGCTTGTCTATCCGGGACTGCATTTTTCCCTCATAGTTGTCTTCTCAGTTAAGCCGTTCCAGAGTAAGAATGGAATGTCAACTACAGGGGCGTGGTAGCCTCTCAGGTTTTCCACTGGGTGTTAAGAATGAGGGTTTTTGAGGTGGATTTCACCTCCACCAGCCCCGTGTGATCTCCATCGCTGTGTCACAGTATCCCACATACCTGTTCGTCACTGGGAAAAACAGACTTTTACACTGGAACCCCTCTGGATGTTTAACGGAAAAAGGACAGACTCCCTCTGGGGTGGGGGGTCTCAGGAGGGTCACATGGTGTTAATTTCTTTTACTATTAACTATATGGACAGCTCCAGATATTTTTTCCCTGTCTAAGGGGCATCTGGCTGGCTGCAATATGACTGTGGAGCATATGTCAATCACCAAGGTAGCATCGCTCCCCCAGCTCCATGGTCACCCAAGACTGTTGGTCTACACCGCCTTTCTGTGGTTACGCGTGACCCATTGCTTTAGGCTTGCCCTTAGTCTGGCCGGGTTGTCTGGAAGCGATTGTGACAATTACTGTGAAATCCTATACAAATAAAATTTGATTGATTGATTGATGTTCAGGAATTCTGAACGGGAGAGCGATCTGTGGGGAAAACCCACTGTATGGGGCGTGTTCCATCTCCAGATTGGGAAATGTTACTGCAGTGATTATCCCTCTCCTTTATGTCAGCCATGCCCCTCCTGCTATTCGGACCTCCTGTCTCAGGTGAATGGGGAAATATACCACCCTGCCCCAGTGATGCGGGTGAGGGCGGCCTGTGGGGCTAACTCAATGCATTGGGCCCCCCCGTGACCAACCTCTACCAGGCCCCCGACAATAAGGTCAGGTGTTTTAAAATGGTGTGCCTTCGTCAGTCAGTGCCTTCCAGAGCCTGTTTCGTGTGCTGTGTTTTTCACAGAACCTTATGGATAAAGAGAAATCCTTTCCCAATAAGGTCTACCTGGCAGCATCACTGCTTGTCATGTTGGTTTCGGAACTTTCAGTGGGGCAGTCCCCTCATTCCAGGTTCGAAGGGGGCCCGTTATCACCTGTTGCTAAAAAGCTTGAGTTTATCACAGGTGCGGGCTCGGTCTGTAGGCGTTTGAGTATAAATTGTTTAAATTGTTGTCTCCAACAGCGTTGATGCCACTAGCCTCAGAAAGTGGTAGTGACCTCCTGCCTCAGTGCACCTCTTGTGAATTTCTCCCCTAAATGGATACGGTTTTCCCCTAAGCCCAATCCAGCCTTTTGCCTCAACTTCCCAGCTTTCATGGGGTGTTGGGCTTCCTTTACCCACCACCTTTTTTCCTCCAAGAGCAGCATACTGCATGCTGTGTTCTCTGCAAGTATAATAAAAGATAAAGTTTAAAAGAGCGACCAGCTCATAGTCACCTGGGCCCCTGCCTGCAAGGAAAGCATTCTAACAGTGGCTGTGCCATTTTGTAAGTTTGTTATGGCATATGATTCAAAAGGATAACTCCCTTGGACCTGGGGCTCATTCATGAGGACCATGGCGCATTTGGGATTCCAAGGTCCCTTCGGATTTTATTCAGCCAAGCTGGTTCTCAGATCTGTTGCTGGTTCAACCCTGAATGTCACCGGAGGCCGGTGCCCACTCAGCTGGGGGTGACCATGTGGGCCAACATCTCCCTCATCTGCTATGGGTTTTAACTTCACATTGTTCCTGGTCCTGGCGCTTTGGGCAGTGGAAAGTCTTCAGTACTTCCCTGGATGCCGAACACCACCCTCCCCTCAGGGGAAACCATCCTTTGCTGGCCTGACAGTATCTCAGCTGTGAAAAAGTCAATCCGGAGTTGTCCATATCTCCCCATATGTGAAAAAAGATTGAAGACTTTAGGTTACTGTTTAGCCCGGTGGAGAGATCCCAACACTTCCCCGTTTGCCGCGCATAGTGAAATGCACTGAGGAATGCTGCAGTGCCCTTATGTTCTTAGGATGGCAGTAATCTCCTGTAACATTGAATGCGCCTGGCTGTCAAAACACTTTGTGTAAGGATGACCGGATGTATTCCCCGTGGATTCTCCACTCTGTGTTTCGGAGAACGGGGACAGTAACTTAAAAGTTTTGGGAAACCCTTACTGAGTACTATGGGCATATTTTAGTTACTATCAGGATACGCCTTCATGGATAGCTCTAGGATCATCAAATGTTATTTAATAGAATAATAC
The DNA here is from genome assembly GCF_018555375.3 of Anguilla rostrata. NCBI lineage: Eukaryota > Metazoa > Chordata > Actinopteri > Anguilliformes > Anguillidae > Anguilla > Anguilla rostrata. The sequence continues at coordinate 69,998 of NW_026986307.1, forward strand.
AAAGTCATGCCTTGTGATATTTATATAGTCTCGCTACCAAATGGGGTAAATCTTATAGGAATCCCGGGATAGTTGTTGGTTTAGATTCCTGGATAAGCAGGATATTTACTTCCCAGTATTGAAGATCTTAATGTCGAATCCTTGGGTAATCCTGGCTGGTGCTGTTCTCTCTCCAGGATACAGGTCAAGCTTTTTTCACATGAGCACACCTCAGTCAATAATCTTATATGCAAACTCACTTCACACAAACATCCATGAATGGAGTCAGGAAATTAGTCTTCCCTGGCAAAAATTCAAACCCTTACATTGCCATAATAGTACTTTATTTAGTTAATGTCACACCCCTTCACTACTCACCCCAGTCTCTGTAGTTTAATTTGGATTCATCAGTCCAGCAAGAGCTCCCCTGAATTCCCAGTTTATTTAGCTAGGTCAGATCTCTCAGGGGTGAGTTTGATACTGGGAGTGAGGCCACAATATCACATGACTCCTCTGTGAGTCCGGCTTTCAGTCTGCAAAGAAGAGTTTTAATTCAATCAGGAATTACTGGCCCTTTCAAAATGAAAAATTATTGTGCAAGACAAAAATAAATGATGCAAATTGTCTGCTCAAACATTTGGAGAAACTACTTACTTTCAGACAATTTAAAAAATATTCTTTGAAGAAAACTTCTGAGTAAACAGTTTTCAAAACATAGGGGTCAAAATTGGACCCCTAAAGAATATTTAAAATAAAACTAAACATTAAGGGCATCTGAAGAAAATTTTTTTTGATTTGATCTCGCGCCAGAAACTGTTGCTGCCTTTCACCATTCCTTGTATCAGTGGCATACAAATTGAGGTTGCCACACACAAAATGCCTTTGTCATCATGACCATGGGGAAAACCAAAGAGTTTAACAAGAAGAGACGGTTGAACCTACACAAATCTGGTTTTGTGTTGTTGGTTCATCATGCAGGCAGCCGACGCTACCAGCCAACAGTTAGATCCCTTATCCCACACACGCAAGGGGTCAGCTGGCCCTGTGGAGGCCATCTCAGGACCCCCTGGTGCTGCACCCGGCTAAGGGATCAGCTGAGCCCTGTGCTGACCGCCTCAGGAACCCCTGGTGTCACACTGCTAAGGGATCAGCGAGCCCCTGTGCGGCCTCTTGGACCCCTGGTGTTCCAGGGATCAGCTGACCCCCTGTGCTGGGGCCGTCTCAGGACTCCTGGTGCTGCCACTGGGGACCAGCTGAGCCCCTGTGCTGAGGTGTCTCAGGACCCCTGGTGCGCACCCGGCTAAGGGATCAGCTGGCCCTGTCAGGCCATCTCAGACCCTGGGCTGCAATTAAGGATCAGCGGGCAGGGGTGGGGGAGCCCGATACTCCCAGGAAGAGGGCAGCAGTGCGTGCTGTATGACGGGGAACATCTGCATTGTGTTTATACATTAAAATACAGGAAAAAAAGCAGGCGGCTGTATGGGCCCAGCGGCAGTTTATATTGAGATTAAAGCTCAGACAGCAGTGTATTTAAAACTCCAAGAGGCACTGTTGGGCAAGCAACAATTAAGTAAAAATATGTTTATTTTCTGAATCCAGTGCTTCAGTCAATGCCCTTGTTGAAATGTTCAGCACTCTGAATACTGAACAAGTGGTTGCGTGCTAAAACCCCCACTTAACCTATATATAGAATATATTTTCGTGATTTAATTTAACAAGTATTATTGAAATGACAATTTGAATTCAATCATTGATAGGTCAGACAACAGTAACCTGGTGGAATCAACTGACAAACCAAAACAAACTCTGTATCAGGTCTACTTCTAAGTTACAAAACAAAACAGAAGACATCAAACAAGATACTAAATTTAGATTACCAGAAAAGAAAGACTGAAGAACCAGACCTTATCAAAGCATTCCCCTCTACCAGGGCTACAGGAACTAAGGAAATGAGCTAAAACACACAGCCAAGAAACCACCACCAAAATAAAGACCAACTGCAACACAACACAACTTTGTCCTGAGGCCATCATAAACACTTAACGCAGCATGGCTTGAGCATGTTTGCCCTGATTGGGAAATGCCACGTTCAGATGTAGAAAGGGAGGCAGACTTATTTATGACCACGACTGGCCTATCTAAAAGCTGACAGTGTACTTTTTAATGAAAGTGACCTTATGTTGTTTAAAGTATGGCTAAGAACCATATTATTACCAAAATATTCAGGAATTTAGTCCCTTTCTAACAAGACCAAACATGAATATATTAGGAGGTAATTCGGTTAAGCTATTGAATACCAATAAAAAGCATGGAAGTTTACTTGTGCTTCCAACATAAACATAAAGTTTTCAGTCAACGCTTTCAAAAAATGTCGCAGATTGCATTTAAACTTAAGATCAAACAGAACCAGATCTTTGTTCATTCTGTCGCCACACTTGGCCTCTGGCCTTGTAAATAGATTTGTCTTCTGGTTTGTCTCTCCTGAGAGATAAGGGTATCACAGTGGCGAAAGGACGTTTTCCTTTAATGTTCGTGGAGGAGGGGTAGGTAGCAGTCTTCAAGCCAATATTGCATCCACTTTTAAACACTTGATATCTGACTTACTGTAGATAAGTTAATTGCTAATTTTGCCCTCCACCCAACACCGCATCTGACTTCAGCCAGGTTGTGGTCTGAAAACAAATCATCAGTGCAGACTCGTCGCCCGTCCCACAGGTGGACCATTTCTGAGCAGCCAGCAGCTCAGTGGTTGCAGTCTCGTCAGAGGCAGTTCATGAAAATGATAGGTATTGTGTAGTTATACTCATTTGAGCACCTGGGGCAATACAAAAGGACTTTCTATGCATATTTTGTTTTGTTTCTTTCCTCCTGATTCGTCGCTGAGCTCACTGAAAGTCAGCCATCTAGCAGTAAAACTGAGCAGCCGAGGCTAATGTCAATTATGTCACAAACTAGCTTGATCCAAGATGGCAGCACCCTCATGCAAAAAGGAATTTTAGCTTTTTGCTGGCAAATACGGATCAATTTCAGATTTGAATGCAGGGCCATATCTTATTTAAGGTAAAAGCAAACAAATCAGAGCCACATATAATATAATATAATATAATAATATAATAGTTAATATAATAAAAACAGTTCATGTAATAACTTTGTCCTCTTTCATGTAATAATTGCCGTTAACCTGCTTGGTCCTCACCAGTCTGGCTTTGATATGGGCACTCAACAGGGACTGCCCTCCTCACGCCTCTCCTCTGTCCTGATCCTCCTAGAACTGTCTGCAGCAATCGACATGGTCAACCAAAACTACCCCTCTCCACCTTGGCTGAGATGGGCAGTTCTGGGACTGCCCCAGGTCATACCAGGTCACCTGGATGAGGTCTGCCTCTGCTCCTCATCCCCTTGCTACAGGAGTCCCACAGGGATCTGTACTGGAGCCTCTGCTGTTTTCCATTCACACAAAATCACTTGGTTCAGTTATTAATTCACACGGCTTCTCTTATCACTGTTATGCTGATGATACATAAATCTTCTTCTCTATCCCTCCCTCGACTATACTGGTCAATGAGAGACAACAAGACTGAGCTTCTGTTCACATCCTACAAGACATCCCTACTACAGGAGCTCTCAATCACTGTCTATGGCATTATAGTGACTGCCTTTCACTCTGCAACAAGCCTGGGGGTGGTCCTGGATGACCAGGTGGACCTCGAGGATCACATCAAGGCCTGCAGATTCTTCCTGTACAACATCAGTAGGATTCGACCATACCTGACCACGCATTCCACCCAGCTACTTGTCCAGAGTATAGTGACCTCCCATCTTGACTCCTGCAACTCCTTCCTTGCAAGCCAGCCAGCTTGTGCCACACAGCCATGATTCAGAATGTGGCTGCCCTGTTGAGGTAACTCCACAGGCTACCAATCATCACCAGGATCAGGTTCAAGTCCTTAACACACCTACACTGCAGCCAAAAGGACAGCCCCCGCCTACCTAAAGGACATGATTCAGTCCTACAAGCCAGCTCGACCACTCCACTCTTCTACAGCAGGGCGACTTGCACTCTCTTCCATCCGGGTGAATGGTTCTCACTCGTCCCTAGCACAAAGCTTCTCCCCTAGCTCCCCAGTGGTGGAACAAACTCCCTGTTCCCTACAAACCACTCAGTCATTGCCCATCTTCCGCTGTAGTCTGAAGATGCATCTCTTCAAACTGTACCTGGACTAACTATCACTAATCTGCAGGGTACTCCCAACTAGGATCACGTATCATTTTACCCTTCTACCTTATTCCTGCAGCACTCTCATGTTACACATGCACCTCCAACCAGCACTTACATTGCATTTGTATCGTTATCTTGATGTCGCAGCTTGTTATCTTGCCTCCTAGTTTGACTTAAAATTCTTAACATACTTTCTGACCTAGCCTATGCTTACTGCGTGGACTGAACTTACTGTGTTCATGGCTATGAATAACTGTTACATAATGAGTACTGTACCTTATTGGACCTGTGTTTTGTAGTTGTTTCAATGCTTCGGTATGCACTAATTGTACGTTGCTTTGGATAAAAGTGTCTGCCAAATAAATGTAATGTAAACGTAATGGTTAATGTAATAAAAAACTTGAACGGCTAATGTAACGTCTGCTGGCTAATATAAGAACTTATTACAGTTACAAATGTTTTGATGAATAATGCAATACTTTAACTGTTATTAACACATCAAAAATCCAGTCTTCCATTATACCAAGTGTACTTACTTAAAAAGAACTGTAAGACTCATGAAGATATAGAAACACTACAACAAGAACCCTAATGGGGTTTGCACTTTTGGATTAATTCCATTGACTGTCCAGTAAAGCATACCGTAAATATAGGAAAAGGATTAAAGTATTAGAAAGGCTTTCAGAGGTACACACACACACACACAACACACACGCAGACCACACACACACACACACACACACACACACACTCACAGCAGCCCTGTTCCTCTTACGGTTTGCACCACAAGGTACCATTTGTTTTCCTGTGTGCACAATAATGTCTGCTCATCCTAACCGAGGGAATGGACTGTTCTCCACAGCCCAACTAAAGCTCTTGTTTGTTCTGCAACAATGACATTAAATTCCCCCGTCGGGGCCGTCGGACACCTGTCCAACAAATCAGAAACACTCTCCATAATACAGGTATGGACGTGTCAGTACCTCCTGTCTGCAGAAGACTTCACAAACAATGACAGAAGCTATACTGCAAGATGCAAAACTTAGCATTAGCATAACACAATTCTGTCTACAATCAACACACCATCTCAATACATAAAACCAATATTGATCATCTTAACGATCACCAAAAAACTATTCTCCTAAATTGAAAATCTAGGAATTCATTAAGTATCACACAATGGCAAAACCTTCTCACTGAACACATATCAATAGAACAAAAATAACTGTCTCACTTAAAAATCTATGTGACTTCACCACTATGACATGTAAACATTGTAATTGTATAAATAAAGCTGTCCTCCGTCGAGTGGGGAAGTTGGTGGACCAATTGAAAAATAATAAATAAATGAATAATTAATTAACACTGAAAAATCTGTTATAACAGTGAAGACATATTGCAACACCCATGCAGCCAACAATTCACATCAACTTTTAGCACTAAAAAGCTAAACTGTCATCACCATGAATGAGAGTTTATAACAGGTAAGCCTGCACTGAGGGACTTGAATCTTTTACCAGAAGGTAGAAGTAGGAATTTAGGGTAAAATATGTGAGTGGGGTTTGATACTATTTTCTGTGCCTGTCTGATAATGGACTCCTCATATATCATCTGAAGAGATGGGTGTTTCCCAACCCCCATAATATTCATAGCAATCTGCACCAGATGAACCATCAGACAGTTCATTAGTACAGTCAAGTAACCAAACCATTGGTTCGCCTGTTCCACTGTGGCTCTTTCACCTTTGCAATCACACCTGTATTGTAATAATCTGGGAATTAAGCAAGATACCGATTAAAACAGACTGAAAAAATGATAGATCTATTTTTCTTGAATTATACATAATAATAAAAAATAATCCACCATCTGTATGTCCTTTATTTGGCAGATGCTTTTATCCAAAGTGATGTACAAAAGTGCATTTCATGGTCGTGGACAACTACAAAACACACGTTCAATAAGATACAATACTCATTTCGCACAGATGTTTCTAGCTAAGAACACAGTTTAGTTCACACAGTGAGCACTATTCTGACCTAATTTATGCCAAGCCAAACTATATTTGAAGTGAATAATTGCACTTCAAACCTTCTATGTAATCCAATGGAAGCCAATTGAAAAAAGTGAAATTTTGTACTGGAATTTCTCCTCAAAATTACATAGTTCAGAGAGGGATTATTTGAAATTTAAAGCAGTGGGGACCTAATCCAGGAAGGAACTGGACCTGTTGTTGAGGACCGGACCGAACTAGACATTCTGATTTGGGTACGGGTCTGGGTCTGATACCGGAACGAGTTTCAGACTAGTCACCGCAGCTCTACGTGTCCTCCTACCCATAAAGCCTTTGTATTGCAATGACAAACTTAGCCTGAGTAATAAATAGACGTACAGAATTAAAAGAAATTGTCTTAAACTAGCTGGTCAGCCCACTTACATCTGAGAATAAGCTACGGGTAGTCAACTCTCTTATTTGCATGGTGCAAAAAACCGTGAACAAAAGAGGCCATCAGTATATTATTTCCCAAAGATCGCACATCGCAGAGTGGGCTTGCCAAACTTCCCTAAATGTATGTAGGGGATTTAAACATTCATGGGTGACGTTTTACAGTAAAGGCGTATGGAGTCAATGATCTATAAGGGGGTTTTAAATGAGATATGAGGGAACATTAGTGAGGAATTGAATGGGAGTTGATTGAAGATTTTGAGGACTTTTTTTTAGGAGTAACTGATTCAGGCATCTGGCAACACTGAGGCAGAGTTGTGAACTAGGTTCAGTCTCAACTCAAGCAAAGAAACCGCAGTCATTTCCTTTATTCAAACATAACATGTTAGGCTTTAAGAACTCATCACAACTTTGGGGATAATTTGAGAGGTCAACATTGTTTTGACATTGGTGCAGCTAGCTTGATGCACAGTGTACGATGCAGGAAAACTGACACAGCGCAGTTAGTCAACACAATCCAAATATAGCCAAGGCAAGTAAGATCAACATTCCCGCTGCAGTTATGCAAGGCACGGCATTCAGTAGAATTACAGGTCATAAAATTAGGACAGGCACTGACTAAGATAAAGAGTGCAAAACCTTTCAGCAAGGTGAGGATTATCTGAACTATGTTTAATTTTCTGAACCCAGCAATTTTTTAACCGTTAGCACCCTTGTTTGGCATCCAGCACTCTGAATACCGAACACAGTGCATCAGCAGCTAAAACACCTCACTTATCCAACATGTAAAATATATCGATTTGATTTAATTTAATTTGGTAATTATTATCAAACATATCAAATCTAAAGACAAGGTTCAGCTACCTTAAAAAATTAACAAAGACATTATAGTTATACAGTTATAGACATGGACAGTCACACAAAGAATGATTAGAAAGAAGATACCAAACCAGTGTGTTTGTCCCAAAGTAATCTAAGGATGTGCCAAGACCAAATTTAAAAACAAAAAGGCAACAGAATTTTTTAAAACCAGAGATATAAATGTAAACACCAGACCTAGATGCTAGAATGCTAACTACAAGAAAGCACATATTTTATCTAGTGGGAGGGGAGGGGAGGGGAATGGACACCCTCTGACATACACACACACACACACACACATACAGACCCACGCCCCACACACACACACACACACACACGACACACACAGACACACACACACACACACACACTCACACATAGAGACCCACACTCACACACACACACACACGCAGACCCACATTCCACACACACACACACACACACTCACACATAGAGACCCACACTCACACACACACACACAGCAGACCCACATTCCACACACACACACACACACACACCATACAGACCCACACTCACACAGACACACACAGACACACACATACACACATACAGACACACACTCACTCACACACACACACTCACACACACACATACACACACACACATGCAGACCCACACTCACACACACACACACATGCAGACCCACACTCACACACACACACACACACACACATGCAGACCCACACTCACACACAGACACACACACACACACACACACATACAGACCCACACTCACACACAGACACACACACACACACACACATACAGACACACACACACACACATGCAGACCCACACTTACACACACACACACACACACACACACACACACACTCACATGTAGACCCACACTCACTCACAGACACACACATTCACACCTCCAATGGCTACCCCCAAATTCGTCCTCTGTCTGTTATCTCTAGGCCAGTGGTTCTTAACCTGGGTTCGGTCGAACCCTAGGGGTTCGGTGAGTCAGTCTCAGGGGTTCGGTGGAGCCTCCGCCGCAGAGGTCCACCCCTCAGTCTAGTCTGCAGTTAGTGGGCACAGTCATTGAAAGCGTCCTGCTCTGAGATTTCCTACCGGTCCGCTTTGAGGTCGCTGGTTTATGCAGCAGAGTGAGACCTCCCTATCAGACCGCTTAGAGAGGGCTGTATATGTGTCTGAGTGAGACTCCCTACCGGTCCGCTTGGGGCGCTGGATAAACAGCAAGTGAGACCTCCTCTCAGTCGGGACCACACACCGGAATTAGCCCGTTATCTCCCGAGCGCCGATCCAGGCAAATAAGCTCCTGCGGCCGGCGATCTAAGGGTCAATCGCCCTACGAACTCACGCGTGGCGGGGGAACTGGTACTTTTACCCCCCGGTGATGACACGTTGTAAACGGCTGTAAAGGAGTGGACGCGCTGCCAGCGTATCACTTCCTGTTTAACAACACCTTCTTTAATAACCCTCCGTCTGACAGCGGTGGGGTGCAGTGACGTTGGGTTAGCGTTAGTGACGCCCGACCCACGTCCACCTCCAACGCCAGCAGTGTGACTGTCGGTGTGTCGTTGATTTCTTACGAATATTTTAATCCATGCTAACTATGTCGGGCAAAAAAAAAAAGTGGTCGGACGAATATGTTTAAACATGGATTTACATGTATCACGGAACGTGACGGGAGTCAGCGTCCCATCTGCATGATTTGCAATGCCAAGTTGAGCAACTCTAGTCTCGCACCTGCAAACTGAAGGAACACTTCTTGAAGCTGCATGGAGATGGGGAATACAAGAACACAACGCTTGCTGAATTCAAGGTGAAGAGAGAGGGGAGATTGGACGAAAGGCCCTCTGCCGCTCTTGGATTTGTACCATAACAAACCGATCCTCACAGCATCGTACAAGTTGCTATCTGATCGCAAAGCAGGGCAAACCGCACACCATTGGCGAACTACTCGTAAAACCAGCTGCGTTAAAGATGGCGAATCTGATACTGGAACAGCGGCTGAAGGTAAATTATCCAAATTCCTCTTTCAAATGACACCATCAGCGACAGAATAGAGTGCATAGTAAAGACATCTTGGCTCAATGTCGCTGGATCTGATTTCAAGCCGCAAAATTCAGCCTTCAACTCACGAGACCACCGACGCTTTCAATCTAAGCCAGGCCGTTTTTGTGCGCTATGTGAAAGCGACATGATAAAAGAAGGTTTTTATTTTGAAGCTCTTACAACAACAACTAAGGCACCCGTGTGAAGAAGCTTGTGGATGACTTCTTCAGAAAACAACAACCTTTCATGGGATATGGTTTCTGCAGTTTGTCGGACGGAGCTCCAGTGATGCTGGGAAGAAAGTCTGCTTTGTGCGTAGTAAACCCGATGCACCGCACATCATTGTTACGCATTGCATTCTGCACAGGCATGCGTTGGCAACAAAAACCTGCCGCCCAAAATGGCAGAAGTATTAAAAATTGTAGTGGAATGTGTGAACTATGCGAAATAGTGCTCTGAGCACCGCATCTTCGTGAGCTGTGTAAAGAAATGGGCTCGGGTGAGGTCTTCTTTACCATTGAATGTTGGTGGTTATCCGGGACAGGTGCTGATCGTGTTTTTGCCATGGTGTGGAATTAGCCCAGTTTTTGCAAGAGCACCAACATTTTCTGCAGATTGCTTCAAAAATTCTGAGTTCATTCTCATTTTAGCATACATGGCTGATATATTCGCAGCTCTCAATCATCTAAATCAGCAGATGCAGGGTGGTGGAGTTAACATAATGGAAGCAGAAGAAAACCTGAAGGCTTTTCAAAAAAGTTACCGTTATGGAAGACAGGCGAGCAACAACTTCAAACTTCCCCTTCTGGACGACTTGTAAGTAAGATCGAAGATGTGTGTGGACTTGGAGACATATCTGTACCCATGGAACTGAAGCAAACAATTGCCAGCCGAGATGAGCTTGCGGGGTCTCTCGATGGATACTTCCTACAAGGCATCATATCCAGCATGGGTGAGACAGCCGCCGTTGCTATTGAGACAGCAGATGTCAATGATGAATCCCTCGACGAAATCATTGAACTTCAGCAGACCAGTTCAACAGCAACTCTTGACAACAACGCTCTAACGTTTTGGTGTCAACAAATGGAAAAGTATCCAGTTATTGCTAAAAGCCCTGGATTTTTTGTACCATTTTTGACAACATATCTTTGTGACAATCGTTCGAGGATGCTGGACATAAAAATTAAGAAAGGAACAGACTTTGCTGTGAAAATGACATGAGACTGGCACTTTCAAGGTGAAGCCACATATCTGAACTGGTTTCAAAGGGAACAGCAGAGTCACACTGAGGTAAGTTGTTATGAGTTCATGCACTGTGTTGGTTTTGTTATTTGAACAAGGTGATATTAATGCACTTCATTTCGTGCACCATAAAAAAATCATATTTTATTTTTACTAAAGAAGGGTTCGTGAATGAGCATATGAAACTGGTGGGTTTGCTCAAAAGGTTAAACCACTGCTCTAGGCTGTCCTGGCCAAATGTTTTGAAGCTTTCTATGGCTCAGAACAGCCAAATGGTGAATTAGACAAACTAAAATGTAAAATCAAGATATTGCTAGTTTTTTTTACAACTTGTTTGATCACTAAATAACATCGCATGGATAAAACTCAAATTCATAAAAATTGTCCCACCTGCAAATTAATGTGTTAAAAAAAAAAAATTAGCCTATCGATTATATTGTTGTCATCAGCTAATTGCTAATTATTCATGTCAACCTCGTGCCAATTATTTGGAGCTAACCTAAATACTAACTGGTGAATTGCACAGAAACATGCCCTTTTGGGTATACATTTTTAAATCGCAAATGTTTGGAAAGTCCTGTAGAAAAGCATAAAAACCTAGGCTATGCTAGGTTCATGTAGGAATTCACATCCAAAGCACAGTAGGTGAAATTACTTCCACTAGGAACTAGAGTCTGAAGTTGGGAAACAGTCACTGCATGACTCACTCGTTCACTAGGAACTGGAGGTCAGTGACGAGTCTAAGGGTTTGGGAAACAATCGCTGCATGACTCTCGTTCTCGTTTGAAGTCCATCCATCCATTATCTATACCCGCTTATCCTGGTCAGGGTCAAGGCGAGAGGCAGGAATACACCCTGGACAGGTGCCAATCTATCACAAGGCACAAAAAACATTCACTCACCATTCACACACACTCGGGTCCCGGGAAACCCCTGAACACGGGAGAACATGGAAAAATTCACACAGAAAGGCCACTGGGATTCAAACCCAGGACTTTGCTGTGAGGCGAAGTGCTTACCCGCAGAATAAAATTTCATTTTTTTCACAATCCTTTCAGAAACACCACAATCCTGCAGCACAAACCGTGTGTGATGAAGGATTAAAACTTCCTTCAACAAAAGTTCAGTGTTGAAAGACAGTGGGGTAAATGTATGGATTTCTTAAATTTCATAGCAGGTAAATGGAGATGGATGAAGACTGCAATGTGTGACAGGCCTGAAACATTTCACTCACCAAGTCACAGACAATATTTTGAGGACACCCGCTCAAGGCTTGCCCGTTTGCAAGCAAAGTTAAACTAACCAAAACTTCCGCCTCGCTCCACCAACAGGATCAGCTTCGAGGCTAAAATGGCCGGAGCTGGAGGATAGGAGCAGATGGTGAACCTTCCATTGTTAACCTACCAGAAAATTCTGAAGGATCCAAGGTTGGTTTTCTTACCAATTTCTTAGAGTGATTTCCTCTCTGGCTGACAGGACTATAAGTAATGAGGGCCCACCGTTTCTATGGCGGCTGATCAAAAACAGCAGACGGTTCTAGAAATTGATTATTAATTGCTGGGGTACACGGATTGACAGCATATTTCGAAGCAGCCAGAAATCACCAGTGAAGTTGAACAGGATAGTAATTGGTTTTTATCCTGACTCAGAGTTACGCACGCGGCACGGCCTTCTCTTCTCTGCTGGCAGAAACCCTTGATCACGGTCTCCAAAACATTCCTAATATACCAGCCACGCTCAAGCTCACTCACAATGGTCCAGAACCTTTCCAAGTCTCCGGCTGAGGCAAGTCAGTTCATCAAATGCCTTTCCTGCTAGAGCTGTTCCAGTCAACTGTAAGAGCTGGTATAGTGAAGGGGAAAAGGGTATGGGACAAAACAGCTCAGCAGTGAAGCGGTAGGCCACAAGCTCAAAAAAAGGGTGCTGAAGCTTGTAGGTGTAAAATCATCTTTCCATGGTTGCAATATTCACTACAGAGTTCCAAAGTCCCTCTGGAAACAACATCAGAACAAAATTTCTTGTCAAGAGCTTCATGAAATGGTTTCCATGGCCAAGCAGCGTACACAAGCCTAAGATCATGATGTAAATGCCAAGTGTCAGCTGGAGTGGTGTAAAACACACTGTCATTGGACTCTGGGCAGTGAAATGCTTTCTCTGGAGTGATCAATCACACTTCTCTACCTGGCAGTCTGCGGAAAAATCTGGGCTTGGTGGAATGCATAGTGCCAACTGTATAGTATGAAGGAGGAGGAATCATGGTCTGGGGCTTTTTTCATGGTTTGGGCTAGACCCTTAGTTCCTCTGAAGGAAATCTTAATGCTACAGCATATAATGCCATTCAAGAAAATTGTGTGCTTCAACTTTGTGGCAACAGCTTGGAAAGGCCTTTCCTGTTTCAGCATGACACTGTTCCAGTGCCAAAGCAAGGCACATAAATAAATGGTTTGCTGAGTTTGGTGGCAAGAGTTTGTCTGGCTGGCACAGAGCCCTGACCTCCACTCCATCAAACACCTTTGAGTGAATTAGAAGCCTTGTGCCCAATATCAGTACTCAACCTCACTAATGCTCTTGCAGCCCGAATGGAAGCAAATCCCCACAGCCATGTTCCCAAATATACTAGAAAGCCTTCCCAGAGAGTGGAGGCAGTTACAGAAGCAAAAGGGAGTCCAACTCCATAGTAATGCCCATGGTTTTAATGAGATGTTCAACAAGGGTGTGATGTTCAGGTGTCCACACACATTTTTGGGAAAAGTAGTGTATGAGCATACCCCAGTCAATACGCTGATCTGCAAACTCATATTACACAATCATTGAGGTTACAGGCTTTGAAATGCAATCAGTAAATTTGTTTTTTTCCTTGTGACAAAATTCAACATACACAACCATACTCAGGAATTATTTTTGTTAAGGTCACACGCCGCTTTTCTCACCCCAGTCTCTGTAGTTTACAGTTTGGACTCATCAGTCCCGCACAGAGCAGCTCCACTCCTGAATCTCCCAGTTTATTGTAGCTGAGGTCCAGATTTTCAGGGGTGAGTTTGATGACTGGAGGCTGAGGCCACAATATCACAGGACTTCTCTGTGAGGTCACAGCTGTTCAGTCTGCAAAAAGAGTTTATACATTCAACTCAGGAATTACTGGCCTCTTTACAAAAATTAGCAAAAATTATTGTGCAAGACAAACAATATACCCAATGATGCAAATTGTCTGTAAACATTTGGAGAAACTACTACTTTCAGTATAATTAATTTAAAAAAATTCTTTTAAAAAAACGTCTGAGTAATAGCAGTTTTCTCAAAAGCATAGGGTCAAAATTATTGGTACCCCTAAAGAATATTAAAATAAAACTAATCCCAAATCTGAAGTGGCATCTGAAGAATTTTTTTACTTTATTTGATCTCAGCCCCAGAAACTGTATAGCTGCCTTTCACCATTCCTTGTATCACTGGATATAAATATGAGGTTGCACACACACAAAATCCTTGTCATTTTATGACCATGGGGAAAACCAAAGAGCTTTCAACTAAGAAGAGCGGTTGTTGACCTACACAAATCTGGTTTGTGTGTTGTCGGTTCCTCATGCTAGGCAGCCGACATCTACCAGCCAGCTAGTTAGGATCCTTATCCTACACACTGCTAAGGGGTCAGCTGAGCCCCCGTGTTTAGACCCGTCTCAGGACTCCCTGATGCTGCACACTGCTAAAGGGGTCAGCTGAGCCCTGTGCTGAGGCCATCTCAGGACCCCTGGTGCTGACCGGCTAGGGATCAGTGGGCAGGGAGTGGGGAGCCCCCATACTCCCAGGAGGCAGGGCAGCAGTGCAGTACTGTATGACAGGGGAACATCTGCCATTGTGTTTATACATTAAAATACAGGAATAAGCAGTCAGCAGGCTGTACGGACCCCGCGGCAGTTTATAAGATTAAAAACTCAGACAGCAGTGTATTTAAAACTCCAGGAGGCACTGTTGGGCAAGCAACAATTAAGTAAAAATATGTTTATTTTCTGAATTCAGTGCTTCGGTCAATGCCCCTTTTTAAAATGTTCAGCACTCTGAATACTGAAAACAAGTGGTATTGGGGCAAAACTCTTCATTTAACCTACATATAAAATATATTTTACATGATTTAATTTAACAAGTATTATTGAAAATGACAATTATAATTAATATTGATGGTCATCAACAGTAACCTGGGGGAATCAATAAAAACCAAAACAAACTCTGTTCGGGTCTACTTCTAATTACAAACAAAAAGAAGACATCAAAAAGATGAAAATTGGGATGGTTGCCACCCCATGGGACGCCAAAACTAATGTTTGGTGTTGTTATGGTTTCGCAGTTTATCCGCAGTGCGTTACAAATAAACGTGACACAAACAAACAAACATCCCAGCAAATCCTCCTTCCTTATCCTGATCTTTTCAGAACAGGTGGCTAACGCAGCAGCAGTAGACCAAACCCTGCCTGAGTGGCAATCTCTTTAAAGGGGCCGGTCACCGTCGGTGCAGCGAATTATCCCCTGCCAGGCAAAATTCGCATCTTAAGTAAGTGGCGTGGGGGTGTGGCCACAAAAATCAGTTGGCGGGTTTTTGTAGTCCGTTTGATGGTTGTTGTTTCATAGTTTCATGGAAAACACGGAGAAAGAACATTGGTGTAAATTATTGACGTAAATAACAGTTGTTATAGTTGTATTTGTTACAGCCAAGTTAAGCTCCAAATCCAAAAAAATAGGGGTTTGATTTTTTTGATACTTTTTCCATTTATTTCCCTTTAATTTTCTCAAACCCCGAAAACAGCCTCTCTTTTGTGGAGTTTTCATGGGCAATATTGGGATGGGGTATGCCATCCCGGGGTCTGGCGGGGCATGCCCATCCCTTCCCAGCCCCGAGAGTTTGGCATTTTTCAGGTTCCCCCACAAAATAACCAAACAGCCACAGACAAGGTTTTAAAAACTTTTTTAAAACATTCTGACCCCATTTCAAAAAAGTTTTCAACTTCCATGTCCACAAAAAAGCGCAAAAAAGGGGGATTTTGCATTTTCTCCCTTCTTTTTTCTTTTCTTATTTTTTCCCCTTACCCCCCTTCATGTCCCCCCATTGGACATTTGACATCACCCAAATCCTCATCCTAAACCCCCAATGAAAAACTGGCATACAAAAAAAAAAAACAGTGTGAGAGAAAATTTGAATGAAATGATGAAATTGGGAGTTGCAATCGTTTTTAGCAGAATGGGCATGTAGGTGGTTTAATTTTCCAAACTATAGTGCAGTAAATGAAGTACCATGGTGACTTGTTTCCTTATGGAACGGTATATATAACAGTCTGTATAAAAGGGTTATATTAAAATGGAGGGGTTAATGCTGAAAATCTATTACTAATTGCTTTTCCATGTTAGTATAGTAGTTATACTTATGGTGAGTCATGATTTTAAATGTAATGTTTTAAGGAGTTGCAGAATGTACATCGTGTTTGTTTGTTGTGGCTAGAGAGAGAACAGGGGAAGGTAACGAATGTAAAACATGGGGTTTGCTGATCAGAAGGTTTTTCGGTAGCCAAGTGAAGAAATATAGTTAAAAATGGGACAGTGGTGAACTGGTGTAACTTTTTAAAAAAAGAATACATTTTCCGTCATAAAAATAGATGGCCGTGAGTGATTTTAAAAAATTGAAGTTAGGTAAAAGAGAAATTTGCCGGGGCGAGGCGGGATTCAATCCTTCCCCGGGGGTTTCCCATCTTGACTTTTTTAGTGACACCTGACATGCCTTGCAATCGTGAATATCATTAGCAAACCTGTCCCTGGTTTTTAAAGAAGAACACGGCCAGTAAGCACGAAGAGCTCCCGTTGAATCCGGCTTTTCAAATTGGCGGTTAATAGCGAACGTGCAGGCGGTCATCATAATGCGTGTATCGTTTGATGACGGCAGGTAGATATGGTGCAAAAACAATTTAAGTAGTAGCAATTATTAGTGAGGGTAAAAAAGGGTTTAAAAAAATATGTCCTAGCTGGGCGAACCACAACCCCATTTCCCAAATGTAACCTTTCCCACTGCCCAAGGGAGATTAGCTTTTGAACTGGAAAATTTTTTAAATAAAAAGGGTTGTTTTTCGTGTGTTGATTTTTTATTGAAATGGGGGCAGAATGTACGAATTTAATGTTTTAAAGGGGTTGGTGTCTGTGGCTGTTGTGGTTATTTCTTGGGGAACCGAAAAGCCAAACCCCGGTGCTTTTGGATGGGGCATGCCTCGAAGGCGAACTTAGGGGATGGCATACCTGCCATCCCAATCAGGGGGCACTGGTGTAAAACCTAAAAACCAAGAGCTAAAAATCGTGCAGCTCGTGGTGCAAATCATCAACATCGGCCGGTTTAATCACTGGGGAAATTCCTGCCTTCGGAGGAATACGAGGCTACGGGGGGTCTGGTGATGCCCAAATGAGATGTTTGCTGGCCGGGGGTTTAACGATTCTGTACTCAACTTCCTCCTCCTGATTTTCTTTCAAGCAAGGGGGGGGCTGAGCAAAGCTCGAGGACCCACACTGGATTTAAAAACTGACCTCCTCACTGACATCACATCCCAGCTAATTTCCCCCTTAAACCCCCAAACCAAAAGGAAGGGGCAAGGTAACATGAAGAGCAGTCTTTGTTTCCCCCAAGATCACCCTCTCTTCATCCCAAGAGAATTTTTCACTTTCCCAAACAAAGGCCTACAACATCCTGATCTCTGCAACATTTTGGTTTAAGTTTGTGGCTTTGGGAGAAAAAAAAAATTAATTTAAAAGGAGATTTCAAGATTTGTGGGGTATGGGTTTTAACTTGGAAAAACGCTTTTAATGTGCTATTGTAAACCTTCCTGCTCTGAAAAACCTTTGCCCAGACCTTCTGTTGGTGAGATCCCTGAGCTGCAGGTAAACGATGACAAAAACTGAGGCTCAGATCAGGCGTTGCTCTTTCTGGAGCATGGACCGGCCTCAGATTACCCCATTTAAAGCTCTGTTGCAGAAGGTAATGAGCTTTTTGTGAACTTACTCACTGAGGCAACATTGTCTATAATGACATTGTCAAAAAAAAGATGAAATAGACACAGATGTGAATCTTGATTTTTTGACTGGATTGCAACCACTAACTACAAGTTTTGCAAAAAGAAAGTCAAGGAACAGCTAAAACACAGGGAGCCTCAACATATTGATACAAATATAACGAAAAATACTTTTCATCTCTATTGTGGCCAATATATATATTTTTGTGAACTTTTTTAAATTTCATGTTATAATGTTATGTAAAATTGCATATGTACATACAAAATAAGATAATTTTCCCCACCCCACCACACTCACACACAATTTTACTTTTAAAAATAACCCCAATTATGAATTGAAATAAAAGAGATGAAAGGAGGGAAACATGGTACTGTTTTTTTAAACAACAAAATGGGAAATATCTTGAGAGTGAAAAAAAAAAAAAAAAAAACATCAATTATATCTGCAATCTCTGTGGCTTTTGAGTAATGGTTTTTATAAGTGGCTCCCCCTAAGAAAATTAGTGAGTACCACGAACCCGGCATCAACTAATTCTACTGCATCCCCATCTGTGGCTGTGGAACACCACAACTGATTATTGCCACTACCTTTAACTCTGTAGACACTAGATTTTAAAAGTGGTGTCTTCTGAAAATTCAAAATTGCCCCTATTTCTGTGTCCCCTTGACCTATAATCCATCCATTCATTTCATTGCGACCTTTTTGTAATATAAAAAAAAAATTAGTTACATTTAATTATTATTGTAACAATGATAATAATAATGATAATAAAAAACCGATATATTAAGTCATTTTTTTTTTAAACCCTTTCCAAAAGTTTGGTAGACCTTGTGGGTAATATAAACTGCACAAAAAAGTAATAATCAGGCCATTTGAAAGAATTAGAATACTTATCTAAAAAAACTCCCGTAAATTATGTTATCCTTTAAGATAGGAGCTAGGGGGAGAACTGATCTCTGAATCAGACTATTCCAACACCCCCCTTACAGTGGTATAATATCCAGACTATTATTTTTGGGGCTGGAACCCCCAGAAGGTGACTAAACCAAACGATGAACCTCATCTAAACAGCAGCTCTCATGTTGTTCAGATGGACCTCCCCACCAAAAATGTACACAACCCTGCCGGCCAATAGTTAATGGGGTTTCCCAGAATAAAAAACCATTTTATTCACAATCCCTTTAGAAACACCACAATGTCAGCAAAAAGGTGTTGATAAAATAAAACTACCCTTTATCAAAGGCAGTGTGTGAAAGGGGGAGGTAAATTTTGAATTTCATTAAGTTCATACTTGGGTTGGGGAAAAATGGAGATGGATGAACTGCAATGTTTGACAGACCTGAAACATTTTACTATGCAGGTGGTCAATCTTTTACCATGTCAATCAGACATTCACATCCATCATCACCTGTGACCTGATACTACAGACTCCCTGAAACCCTTACATTCTGCCCGGAACCACAAACCCCAAAACCCCCAAAGGTTTTTCCTGCTTTTATTTGCTTGTTGTGATGAGGGTAAGGTATATAGGGCAAAAAAAAATGCTGGTGGACAGGAGTAAATGGGGAAAAATTAAAAAATTTCACTGAAAAAAACCATAATCACAAATTCAATTTAGTTAAAATCACACAGCCCCTTTTTCACCCCAGTCTCTTAGTTTACAGTTTGGACTCCTCAGTCCCGCACAGGCAGTTCCACTCCTGAATATCTCAGGTTATCGTGCTGAGGGCCAGATCTCCCGGGGTGATTTGAACAAAAGGGGAGGCCCAAAAATTACAGCACTTCTTTAGTTCACGTTTTGCAGTCTGCAAAGAAGAGTTAAATTTATAGTATTATTATATTAGGGATACATGAATCATGTATCTAATATGGGAATGTGCCAATGATAGTGTTCAGTAATGAGGACTGAAATTTAGGATTTTAAGGTTTGATGCTCTGAGGAAGATGTCTGTGTACACTCTTGCAGTATTTTGGACCCGAAAATTAAACATCCCGCTGGACTGAACTCCAACTGTTCTCAGATGTAATTCTGACCCAAATGTCCCCTTTTCTTAACTGTAAGTTCTCTGTTGGGAAGGGCTCATCTATTTTCATAATCTGTTCCTGGGTTTAAACCCCCCCATCCCATCTAGACGTGCAGCTGCCATTTTAAGTGGACAGTGATTTAAACCCCAAAGCTGTTGAATGTTGGCACACTACCCCAAAAGGAAAGATGCAAAAAAATAATGATTTTCCCAAAGGGGGACGTGAGTTTGTTTCTTTAGTTTTGGTTTTCTGTGACAAACTACCTACAGCATTGCAATCAAAATACGTTTGTAGATTACTTTGAAGCAAAAAAGAAAAAAAAGTGATCTGTTAAATATAACCAGCTGTGTGTGGTTTTTGGGTCATATGATAGGTAAAAAAATCTCCAAGGTCTGGGGGAAATGTTAATGATCCTTTTTTAGTTTATTTTGTTGAGATTGGGATATATTTGAGGGTAGCCCCAATGAGCCCCATTCAGCCTGTTCTGGGCTCTGAACCAGAACCCTGCAGGTGAGGCAGCCTGAGAAAAAACCTCAAAATTTAAACTCAAGAACAGGGGTGGGGTTGAGGCAAATTTCGTTCCCTGAAAGACCTCACTCTGGCACCCATTTACCCTACGATTCCTCTCCCCTTTTTCCTCTTCTACAGGCACTATGCTGGAGATTCGGGGTCAGCCTATAAGAATAAAGCAGCCCGGGTGGTACCACTGGCCTTTAAAGAGGGGCATTTCCCTCCCCTACCCCCCAACAAAAACCAAACTTAATTCATAACCAAACATTCCCCCCCAAACCAAACTTAACATAATTTTAAATTTGACATTGAAAAAAGTGTTACCCTATCAAGCAAGGTAAAATAAAAAAGGGGGTATAAATAAGTCTCTCCTTTGTTCTCTTCTAATCAGTAATTAATTATGCTTAGACCAGGAAGAGAAGGGAACCCCCTCCTTCAAACACATGGCAGGGATTCAAACAACATTTGTTCTTATAATTAAAACTTACAATTAAAACAAGAATTTTTTTCTTCACAAACTTTTTGGGCAATTACAGCAATAACTTGAATTAATTCCCCCAAACTGAGTTTGTGAAGAAAACGTATGAGGTGCATTTACTAGTCAAGTTAAGGACAAATGTTGATTGAAACAGGCTATGAAGTGCTGGCTTGTTAAGCAGACATGAGCCTTTGGTCTTGTGTCTAAACTTTTGTCTTTCTTCTCAGCTGTGCGTCTTTGGTTGATCAGTTTTAATGTGGGAGATTAAAGCTTGTTTTTTGGGGTTTTGTCTTTCATTCATTTCTTTCATGATTATCTTTACTTCCTTTCCAGGACTGTCCCAATATCGTTTTTGTTCATGTAGTTGAGCCTGTGTTATTAAATTAGATGTTTATTTGGCCTATTTTCTCAGTCAAGGCACAACTGTAAAACACTAGCAGCAATGCAAGGGGCTGGTGAATTTGGGTATTTCCCGTCATTTCTTGACTCCAGGCACTAGTGCAACTGCGGCAAGTTATAAAAAGGTTCAATAAAATAAAAAGACTGTTGGTGTAATTGGGTTTGGTTTCATTATTGCAATCACACCCCCATTTATTTCCCTTTAGGAAACACAGCCCTATGCTAATGTCACCATGGCTGAAGAGCAAGCGTGTTGTGATCATCTCTACTGAAGGGATGAGAGTTTTCTCTAGCATTAACTAGAAGTCTGTACAACACACATTCCTAGGCCTTGCAGCAGGGCCCCTCCTCTCCCGGCACCAGACCTCCCAAAGGACAACAAGAAGTCAAAAATATTGTATGTATGTATGTGTGTATGTGTGCTATGTTTGTGTCTGGGTTTTCATTAACTCTGTCTCTTATGTAAGCTCTGGAGGCTTGGCTTTCCTATTATCCCCCCCCTGCCACCTGCCAGGAGGAACCAGCTATGACACCATGCTGTCCGGACTCTGAAAGCAACCAATCGATAAAAACCAAACTATTATATCTGATATAAAGCTTGTTTATGTAACACTGAAGACAAGAGGTCACCGTGTGCTTATTCAGTATTCATGCTATATGACAGACACAGCCAAACATTTACTTTATTAAATCTTTCAATATGCATATGTATTAACCATGTACCAATCAGAATTATGTATGTTATTGTTAACCACTTTTTTGCTAATAAAGGCAGGACCGGACTTATCCATCTTGTTGTCTGTGCCAATCAGATGTAAATTATGTATTTTTTTGTTAAAAAATTTTTGCTCATGAAAGCAGAGACTGCCCTGCTTTCTCCAGTTCAGGCTTATCCATCTTGTTTGTGTAGGTTCTGGACTCTTCTCCAGAAATAAATCCTATTTTTTACATGGAATATCTCGTCGTGCTGGTTATTCTAAAGGGAGAATTTTCTGCCAACATTTTGAACAATTCAACCATTATGAGGACCTCTCAAACCAATGAAGATTAAACTGAATAGTTTAGATTCATTATTTTTTTAATATTTAAACAAAACAGTGTATTTTCTGTTCATATGCCAGTGCTAAGAGGTATAATAAAATGTTCTGTTCCCAAGAACAGTTCCACAGGGAGAATATTCCCAGACTGGCCAGGAGCAGGAGGCAGCTGGCAGAGACAGCCTCCAGTCGGCCTCTCCATCCTGCTGCTGCCGCTACTGTTTCAGCTAGGCAGGCATCGCGCTTGTGCACCAGAGGACAGGAATGAAGCATTTTGTCTGGATTTACTACAGCTTTTTTGTTTCTTTGCTGTCAATTTTTGTTTCATACCACTATTTTAAATAAACAAAAAAATGATTTACTTCAACTAAGTGTCATTCATTTCAGACATGCACTTGATAAGATGAATGTACACTCACTAGTGAAACGGCTCCACAGCCAACCAGTCCCTGCTCTCTCGTGCACTCTGTGCTCTGTAATATCTGTAGTGATTGTCACATACGACTCTGCTTCTCTCCGTATGAAAGTCCTGTAATGTGTCCTCTGTGAGGGTCTATGTCACATCCATGGTGTATGGCTATGTAGTGTAGAACACAGCACACCACAAAGAATGCACTGACTTTCTGAGGGCTGTACAGTAATGTACCACCCAATCCATCCAAAATTCTAAAATGCATTTTCAACATTCCATAGGTCCACTAAATCATTGACCTAGCCCAGCCAAACACATGGTTAAAAATAAGTTTCCAGTTCATTCTGGGCTCATTGTAAACACAACAAACCCATGTTGACACAACCAGATTAACATTACATTACAGGCATTTAGCAGACGCTCTTATCCAGAGCGACGTACAATAATTAACCACAGACCATGAAACTAATAACCCTGGTGAAAGTGAAAAATAAGACACAAGCAATTCCAGGTGTGTTTGTGCCTGTGCTGTCACCAAAATAGGGCACCTTTTCTTAATTCTGTAACTTAATATAGCACCTCTCCATTTTAATCTGCTTGAATTGTATGTTCTGATAAAGGTTGATCTATCAGATAACTCTGATATCAATAAACTTCTTATTTATTTCACAATTGCTATCTTTGCAAATAATTAGTAAATGTATTCAATTAGTAAATAGTAATATTAAATTAAATATATGATAAGTGATGAGGTTTTGCATTTGATGCTTCTTATGTTCTGGATATAAAACATCAAATGAGGGCACTAGTTAAAACATCTTGATTCAGAAATCTTTTTTTTAACACCAAATTTCCACTTGCCTTTATTGCACTTTATTCTTACTAGAAATTGAAAGTGGGAAAAGATGTGGTCAATCATCTACATTATTAATGACATAATACTCACATGGCCTTCCTGCAGTTCCTGACTACAGGTACCAGTCTCTGATGACCTGCTGCTGATGTGTTGTAGGTCTTCAAGTCAAACTCATCCAGGATCTCCTCTGACATCAGTAACACAAAGGCCAGAGCTGAACACTGGTCTGGTTGCAGCTCTTTTTCAGAAAGTTTTCCTGATCTCAGGGAATTCTGGATTTCCTCCACTAGAGAGTTGTCATTCAGTTCATTGAGACAGTGGAACAGATTGATGGTCCTATCTGCTGAAGACTCTTCTCTGATCCTCTCCTTAAGGTACTGGACTGTTTTCTCAATGCTCTGTGATCTGCTTTCTGTCCGTGTCTGTCTTTTAAAGAGAGTCAGAACAGAGTTTGTTTTGTGCCTTCCTCCATCAGATCTGCTTCCTGTCTCTGTCAATATTCCTCCTAAGAGCGACTGAATGGACTCCAGAGAGAGGCCAAGAAGGAATCGGAGGAAAAGGTCCAGATGTCCATTCTTACTCTCTAAGGCCTGATCCACTGTCCTCCTGTGTAACTCAGACAGCTCTACTCCGTCAAATGCAATGAGTGCATTTCTTTTCTTATTTACACAAGAATGAAACACAAACAAGGCAGCCAGATACTCCTGAATGCTCAGATGCACAAAGCAGTAGACCTTCTGATACAGCCCACACTCCTCTTTAAAGATCTCTGTGCACACCCCAGAGTACACTGAAGCTTCACTGACATCAATGCCACTCTCTCTCAGGTCCTCTTTATAGAATATCAGATTGCCCTTTTCCAGCTGTCGAAAAGCCAGCTTCCCCAGCTTCAAGATGATTAGTGTATCTGATGCTGACATCTTCTTTGGGTCTGTCTCATCAGTGCCATGATACTTCTGATTCTTCACATTAGTCTGAATGAGCAGGAAGTGTGTGTACATTTCAGTCAGCGTTTTGGGCAGATCTCCACTCTCTGCTTTACCCAACATTGTCTCCAGAACAGTAGCAAAAATCCAGCAGAAGACTGGTATGTGACACATTATGTAGAGACTCCTGGATGACTTTATGTGTGAGATAATTCTGTTGGCCTGGTTCTGATCACTGATTCGCTTCCTGAAGTACTCCTCCTTCTGTGGGTCATCAAACCCTCGTACCTCTGTCACCTGGTGGACACACTCAGGAGGGATCTGATTGGCTGCTGCTGGTCGGGAGGTGATCCAGAGGAGAGCAGAGGGAAGCAGATTCCCCTTAATGAGGTTGGTCAGCAGCACATCCACTGATGATGACTCTGTTATATCACAGCACTTCTTATTGTTTCGGAAATTTAGAGGAAGTCGACACTCATCCAGACCATCAAAGATAAATAAAACTTTGAATAGATCACCTTCAACACTTTTGATCTCTTTCAGCTGTGGAAAGTAGTGCTGCAGAAGCTGCATCAGACTGAATGCTCTTTTCTTCTTCAAATTCAGATCTCGGAAAGGAAGGGTGAAGATGAAATCAACATCCTGATTGGCTTTTCCTTCTGCCCAGTCCAGAATGAACTTCTGCACAGAGACGGTTTTCCCAATGCCAGCGATGCCCTTTGTAAGCACAGTTCTGATGGGTTTCTTTTGTCCAGGTAAAGGCTTAAAGATGTCATTGCAGAGGATTGCTGTCTCCTGTGTGGTTTGTCTCTTGGATGCTGTCTCAATCTGTCTGACCTCGTGTTCATTATTGACCCCCCCACTTCCCCCCTCTGTGATGTAGAGCTCTGTATAGATCTCATTGAGGAGGGTTGGGTGGTCCTGTTTTGCTAAACCTTCAAATGTGCGTTCAAACTTCCTCTTCAGATGAGTTTTCAGTGCCTGCTGGGCTCTTTTTATGGATTCATCTGAAGAGAGGAAATATGAAAAATAATTATGTTTAAAATATGATAAATATTTCAATTGCCCATTTACATTTCAATTCTCAGGTTTACATTGTGGACGTACTGGTGTGGTAAATACTTTCTTCAAATATCACATGGTGATTTTAAAATCTAATATTGTTATCCTCAGTGCTCTTTAGCCCTGGATACAAACTCATGGCAGTCTGTCTCATGGGACAGTGGTTTAATCACCAGCTTTTGAGCACAGGGTTCCTGCTTTAACACTATTGTATTTATTTATTTATTTTACAGTTATTATGTAACTGGAAATTTTTAAATAAGGGTTAAAATAAAATTGATCCGTCTTCAAATGCAAGGTTTTCCATCCATCCATTATCTATACCCGCTTATCCTGAGCAGGGTCGCGGGGGGTGCTGGAGCCTATCCCAGCGTGCATTGGGCGAGAGGCAGGAATACACCCTAGCCAGGCCGCCAATTTATCGCAGGGCACACACACCATTCACTCACACACTCATACCTATGTGCAATTTAGAGTCTCCAATTGGCCTACTTGCATGTCTTTGGACTGTGGGAGGAAACTGGAGTACCTGGAGGAAACCATACAAACTCCACGAAGAAAGAAAGGCCCCAAGCCGAGATTTGAACCCACGACCCTCTTGCTGTGAGGCGACGGTGCTACCCACTGCACCACCGTGCGCCCAAAAACTAAATCTAAAACATTAGTAAAACAAGTGCAAATCCACAATAGCTGTTGTTTCGGCTGGTAATTTGTTTATTCATAGAGTGAAGACGTCTTTTTGAGGCCAACCGGACGTTTCTTCCGCTATGGGTTCCCTCGGCAAATTTCCTATGGATTTTTCCCAGAGGGATTGCGTTTATTTAGTCCACTTGTTATCAGTGGACTTTCATGCCTCACTCATTGATATTGTTGAGCCTTGCGCCCAGTCGTATAGAGACTTGCGTAAATTTGCCATTTGCCAAATTACAGATTATAGTGAACGTACTTTTCAAAATATGCTCAAAATTATAGCTGTATCAAATTTTATTTTCTGTGAGGTAAAAATGTGAAGTTGTGACACATTTTGCTCTAGAGGGACTAGAAAGGAGGGGACATTCATTTCAGGGACTAAAGGTTTTGGAAAAAAACATCCATCACAGCGTGCGAGTGAGTCGCACGCGAGTGGTGACACGATGTCCGGTCAGGCTAGGCTTTGCAGTTGCTTAGAATAAACAGCATACACGTTACAAATATTGCTATTATGTGTAACTTCATAGATTTTCTTTTTTACATAGTATTAACCTTTAGACTACTTGGGAGAAAATAAATGTCACTATTACACACAATAAAAAAGATTTCTCAAATGCGAAGTGTCTTGTGATGTGTTTGTGTGGTGTATGCTATTATTCTGTCGAGACTGGATAAAACAGTATAAGCTAAATGGAAAAAACTAAAAAAAGTATAAGCGAGAGAGGGAGAGAGAGAGATTGCTGCGTAACAAAAAGTAATACAAAGTATACTTTGTAGCGTAACGAATTACGGCTAAGTAAAGTACTTCTATTACTTTTGAAGCGAGTAATGAGTAATATTACACTTTATAGTTGATAATAATATTTATAATAATAATAATAATAATATTATGTGCTGGACTAATAGAACATTTATCTCTCTCTGGAGACATATCAACTATCAACCATTCACACGCCGTGGCATAAGTGCACCATTCTCAAGTGGGGCATTCACATGTCAATCTAAGGGTAAGACCACTGAACTGATGGGTAAGACATTCAGCGCTCACCCCTCCCCCACCCGAGAACACAGAAAACTTCAGCTGCTTTAGCGAAGCATGGCACGTGTGAATGCTCCATGAGAGCATTCTTCACTTATGCTGAGCGTAATTTTTCACTTATTTAGAAACGAAAGCACACATTCATTCATGCATGCGCGTATAAAGATGAGACGGCGTCTTGAGCAATGTGCTATCGACCAAGCTGGCAATGTCAAGTCACATGATGCACAGCTCTAAGCTTACAAACTCCACGGCATAGAGGCGATCAGCAGCTCTCTAGGCTAGCTCTCTCTGTTGGTCGGTCGGTCCACAGAAGTGTCTTCCTGTGGATGCATGCACGGTCGCATTTATTACGGATTTGCGCTTGTTTTTAATAATGTTTTATATTTACTATTAACATTTACTAATGTTTTTATGGATTTTTATTATTTTTTCATTTCATATCAATAAATAAATTTCCTTACCCATAGATCGAATGGAAATTTCTAAATATTGTTTTCACAGTTGAAAATGTAGGTTTTGAAAATATAAGTTAGGCCTATTGAAGTGAAGTCTCCAATTGCCTTCACTGGTGTCGTGGATAGGAACAAAGTCACGCCCCTCTGCGAAGTGGAACATTCACACCTGCTGAAAGTTTGGCTCAGAGCCGTAGAGAAAAACTATCAGCTCTGGTTTCGTTAAAGGCAGCTGAAGAATTCTGTATTCTGGGGCTGGGGGAGGGGGGAGGGATGATTGCCGATTCCATGGATGAGCGTGAACGATCGTGCGTGAATAGCTGGTAGTTTTGCTGAAGCTATTATCATAAGTAGGCCTTTTACTAAGTAGTAAAAAATAAATGTCCAAAACAAAGATACAAAAGTCGCAGTTTGACTTGTTTTATTTCTAGTCATAATAGGTGTGAACCTTGTTTCATATAAAAAATAAGAGCCTTGCACATTAGGAACTGTGGTAGAAGACTGTTCACGCTGCCTGCGTAGATGCAACAACACATGCATAAACCATCAGGATGCGTTTTGTGGGAATATAGGAGTCTGTGCTTTGCCATGCCCGCGCAACCATTGATAGAGTTTATGGAGTTTATAAAACGAATTGTCCACATAATTACTATTCCAATTTCAGCAATACTTTTACAGTTACCAATCAGAGAAACAGGTCGCTACCACTGATGTTTCTAATATTCAGCACATCACCATTTGATGAGCAGTTTTCTTACACTATCATAAGATTGACAGCCCAAGCAAGAACCACGTCAAAGAACCAGGAATAAATTCTATCATTATTTATATTCCTTTTAAAAATATTTTAAATATTGCAATCGTTTCGTTATCATTTGTTTATGCCTATGCATTTCACTTGTGTTCTGAAACCATAGTCCTGTCCTACATAGTTATTATGCAAGTGGAAAAATTTATATAAGGGTTAAAATGAAATGCACCCATGTTAAAATACCACACAATGGAAACAAATATCCTACACCTTGCATATGTTGCTATTATGTGTAACTTGATTTGTTTTATTTTATTTTACGCAGAGTATTCATATTTACGCTATTTGAGACAATATAGGCCACATAATTATCAAAGTTTGAATCAAAAAGATTATTAATGTAGCATGTTATGGATGTTACACCCTATCAAAAAATTGGCTTTTCACGTACCACACCACCTGAAACTATAATGGCACAGGCAGGGCTGTTATAATAATTTCTATTCAAATTACTTTTGGGCTATGAAAACAGGGCTATAAAGGAGAAGCATGATTATTTTCGGCGACCAGTTCAGTTTGGTATCAGTTGCAAAGATGTACAGACGACCACGGCGATACTCTGCCAAGCAAGCTTTAGACCTGATTCAGAATGCAAATAAAATGCATTCGGGCGATGAGGAGATGGAGCTTGATACTGATTATGATTCAGGTTCTGATTCTGATTCTGAAGTTGAGACTGAGACTGAGACGGAGCTTGTCACAGAGAGAGAGGAAAGGGCAAACGATGGAACAGTTTGGTTTGAATAGACTGCTGGTAATGCTCTGGGCAGGGCACCATCATGCAATGTCTTACTGGGCCCACATGGTGCGCCAAGGAGAACACTGAAAGTCCGCTGAGCAGTCTGCTATGTCTGATTGACATTCCGATGTGGGAGCAGAGTCAAGTATACTGTGGCAGAGGCCCACAGAGATTACATTACATTACATTACATTACAGGCATTTGGCAGACGCTCTTATCCAGAGCGACGTACAACAAAGTGTATAACCATAACCAGGAACAAGTATGACGAAACCCCTAGAGAGAAGTACCGGTCCAAGTACAGGGAACAACCGCATAGTTCAACTTGGATCCTGATGGTTAAACTGATTAACACTAACAACGAGAACGGCAACAACGCAATCTATGGAAAAATAAAAATAAATAAAAATACAAGTAGTCGTTAAGACAGTTGATGCGCCTAAGTCACCTATGAAACAGCTGCCTAGTTACAACCCTAAGTTTAGTCATTTACAGGGGGGAAGGGAGGGATGGGGAGAGGTGCAGCCTGAAGAGGTGGGTCTTCAGTCGTCGTTTGAAATGGGTCACGGTCTCACCTGTTCTGACCTCCACAGGGAGGTCATTCCACCATCGTGGGGCCAGAACAGACAGGAGACGTGTTCTGGAAGTGCAGGTGCGAAGAGGGGGAGGTGCTAGGCGTCCTGAGGTAGCAGAACGGAGGGATCTGGCTGGCATGTAGGGTTTGAATATCTTGTGAAGGTATGCTGGGGCTGATCCCTTGACTGCCTGGTATGCTAGGACCAATGTTTTGAATTTGATGCGAGCTATAACAGGCAGCCAGTGGAGGGTAGTGAGCAGGGGAGTTACGTGGGAGTGTCTGGGGAGGTTGAAGACCAGACGAGCCGCAGCATTCTGAATGAGCTGCAGGGGTCTGGTGGCAGATGCCGGTAGTCCAGCCAGAAGAGAGTTGCATGGGGCAGAAAATTGGGACCTGTCGGTCACTGAGTTGAAAGGTTTCGTGGGAGTGTTGTATTTACGAGGCATCAGTGGCGGTAAAAGCATTTTAGAAGAGCTTTGATCTTCAGACTTGGGAAATCCATTTTTCGAAACGAAACTATGTTGCGGCAAAGGTTTTGGGACATCATGCACTATCTCAGATTTGATGATAAAGACACAAGGGCAACACTTCTTGAGAAAGACGAATTTGCCATTATGTATGAAATCTGGATCAAATTTGTAAGTAACAGTACTGCATGTTACACACCTGGAGAAAACATAACTGTTGATGGGCAGTTGTTCCCTACTAAAGCATGGTGCCGGTTTGTGCAGTACATAGCTACTAAACCAGACAAATTTGGAATAACGTTCTGGATAGCAGCCGACATTGAGCATTCCACAAGCCCCTAACACACCGCAGCGAGAGCGGTCACTGAAAAGAAAACGCTGCCAGGTATCCAGATGTGGAGGGAACAAAACCTGTGACATCTGTGACAAGTGTAAATGACTTGTCTGTGGAAAATGTACTAAAGTGCAACCCAAGCTCTGCTTTGAATGCTGACGCAGTTGAAAATTTCAGTAAGGCCTATTGAAGTGAAGTCTCCAATCGCCTTCACTGGTGTCATGGAGAGGAACAAAGACAATTCTGTATTCTGGGGCACAGGGAGGGGTGAGGGGCGATTCTAAATAATTCAGCTTGCTAGCTATATATTTAGCTACCGTTATATTTTCAAAATCATTTCAATTTCCTAACAATGTGCTGTATGCTAGTGGTTTCGATATAATAAAGCAAATTACTGAAGATACGTGTCTCGTCTTTTTACTTTGTTGCTATCTCAGTGTAACTTCCTGTGTGCACTGAAGAGATATATTGTACTGTATTCAGTTTTGAAATCCCACTTTCTCTGCTGTGTTTCGTAGGGAGCATAAAAGCATATTTTTCTGTCTTCATCTTTTAGTTCATGATTTTTATGAACTTCAGCCTGCAACTGAGAATGCTGTTGTTATTGGCACTGCTGATTAGATTAGACACACTCATTGTCACCATATAATTTGCATATTGCTCAAGACGCTGGAAGCACGACCCCCCTCCCCCAAAACGGTCCCATTTTTTACTTGCATGTACTGCATTTCATTGAGTGAAATGTAACAGAATGAATGTGCGCTATGTGCAAACTAATATGAACGGAACAATCGTGAAAACATCCATGTTAAAATACCACCAGTGTTGCGAGGATTTGTGTTTCCATACATCTCGTTTTTGTAACTATTATTTCTGGTGGTTAAGTCACCGGGAAAACACGTTTGAACAACAAGATCCTTACATGTATTTATTTGCCAAGGTCTTATCTACAGTGTGGTATAAAGTATTTTAGTTTTACGAATGGGTGTTTTTTGTAATTATGATGAATAGGAGACATGCGCCGTCTTTGGATTTCGAATCGCCAGTGTACATATGTTTTCTGGTGGCTAGGTCACCAGGAAAACTGGCTTGAACAACAATATTTTTACATATATTTCTATAAAACAGAAAACTCAACCCTAAAAGTCGCACAGGTGATGATGCGTTTCCCTCCAACCACAGTGATTACATGTAGAGGGAAGCGGCTAATTTTAAAAATTGTCTTGTAGGAAACAACAGTTATATTCTGGCAAATTGGCAATTTATATGTTGTTATTTGATTATACGCATTTATGACATTATGCATGAAGAAAGATCAGAAACAGAACTCGCCAAACAGATTTGATCTCCCTACTATCTGTTCATTGTTAGCTTTTCATGAATCATTCACTTCAAAAGGTCTTCAAATTTGGCGTTTAGCTGATCAATTTATTCCAAACACATTTAGTTTGTAACAATGTGTTGGCTAGAATGCCAAGCCATAACTAAAACATAGCTTTTATATTTCATAAATATTTCATTTGGACAATAGGCTCGCAACCTTTGTCAGCTCGTGTCTAATAAGCGCCATCTAGCAAACAATTCAAACATTTCCCGTTTGAAGTCTCATGTGTCATGTGACCCAGGCCGCGCCTTAAGCAATTTCAATCCTGCGGAATGGTCTGGAGCTCCTGGTGTTAAATCCCCTTCAGGCACATTTCATCTTGTTCATATGCCTGTCCCCACAATCACTGCTCCAGGCTGTATTTTTATTTAAATGGCTTTGTGCACATGTTGGTTTTCTATACATAAGTGTGAATGCTATAAATAAGAACATTAATCAGATTTGTTTGCTAAATTAATTTCAGCATTCTAATGGAGACACAGAACCAATGAGAGAAAACTCTTACTGAGCTGCTCATCTCTCTCCAGTGAGTCGACAAGATCCTTCTGCTTCATGTTCCTCAGGATGTGGAGTGTGATCTTCAGAGACCTCTCACTGCCACAGGTCTCCAGCATCTTCTCAACTATGTACAGGGCCTTAGAATCCTCTTGCTCTCTCTCAGTGCATTCTTCATCAATTTGATGACTCTTGAACAATTCCTTCATCTTCCTAAACTTATCCAGCTCAGAAGGATCTTCAGACAGACTCTTAAAGCATTCTGGGCAATCCTGACTCAGATGGCTCTGAAACAGTTTCAACTTCTCATCCTTCTTCAGCTTCATCAGAGTGCGCAGGAGAGACTGAAACAAACACATGAAGAGGTGTGCTGCATCAGTGTGAAATAAACACATGTAGAGGTGTGCTGTATCAGTGTGAAATAAACACATGAAGTACTGTGTGCTCTATCATAGTAATTTAAATAAAAACTCAACTAAACAAACTGGGATCCTTGCCTTTTGTGTCACGTGTTTTTGACAGCCAGAACAGGGACAGACACACTATATGACCAAAAGTATCTGGACACTCCTTGGTCTGGGGCTGTTTTTCATGGTTTGGGCCAGACCCCTTAGTTCCAGTTAAGGCAATGCTGCAGCATACAGTCACATTCTGGACGATTCTGTGCTTCCCCAGCAGTTTGGGCATGGCAATGCCCCCAGGTACACAGTGAGGTCCATACTGAAATGGTTTTATCCAGAACGGTGAGGAAGAACTTGACTGACCTGTATAGAGCCCAGACCTCTACCACATCCAACACCTTTGGGATCAACTGGAAAGCCAGGCCTAATTGCCCAATCAGTGCCAAACCTCACTATCCTTCTGGCTGAAAGGAAGCAAATTCCTACAGCAATTCCCCAACATCTAGTATAAAGCCTGCCCAGAAGAGTGGAGGTTGTTACAGCAGCAAAGGGTGGACCAACTCCATATTGATGGCCATACTTTTGGATGAGATGTTGGATGTCAGGTGTCCACATACTTTTGGCCATATAGTCTATTTTCTCTGGAAGCATTTCACGCAGCCTCTATAGTTTGGTTGTTTACTACCACTCTGAGACACACACACATGCAGACCCACACTCATACATACACATTCACACCTCCAATGGCTACCCCCCCCCTCCCTGCCCCTGTCCCCTGCTCTGTATCATACAGGCTATGCTGGCCGAGCGCTTAGAAACTTCCAATGGCTGAAAACGGCCAAATAGTGAATTAGATGTCTGACAAGAGTAATCTTTGGAAAGGGCACGGTATGTTATTCAGGCAATGTCAATCTCTGAACCTAAAAACATTATCTCTCATTGTACATGATATATGTCTTGTATCATCAAATGAAACTTGCTCTATGAAGAAAACACATAATAACAAATTGAATACAATGAAGAAAAATACAGATCACACACCTTTTTTGAGAAAGATAGTTCTCTGAACTCATTTCATCTAAAGAGCTAGGCTCCTGTGATTGCTGTATCCTGTGAACAAAACATGGAAACAGAGTTTCAGGGTAAAAACTCATCCTCTATCTGCAGCTCTCAGTCACTGTACATCTGACTGTGACATAATAAACCCCCCCAACACCTGAATGTGATATAATACACCCACCTACACCCGAAAGGTGACAGTGACATTGCAGTGTAAAAACCCCCCCCCCCCCCAGTGGTAGGGAGCAGGCCCCAAAAATGGGGAAAAGTAAAAGCAATTTATTAAAAGGGCTAAAACACTCACAAATTAGCTCAACGGTCAAAACCTCCTTTTTGGCCAACAACCCCCGTTCCTTTTCGCAATGGCAATAAA